>NW_027667210.1:0-214000 GCF_963924665.1 Micromys minutus
GAAATAAGTGAAATTTCTGCAATTTTGCCCCAAAATAAGTGAAATTTCTGCAATTTTGCCCCAAAATAAGGGAAATTTCTGGAATTTTGTTGCAAAATAAGTGGAATTTCTGAGTTTTGCCCCAAAATAAGGAGAATTTCTGTCTTTTTCCCCAACATATAGGGAATTTCTGCCTTTTGCCCCACAATTAGGGGAATTTCTGCAATTTTGCTCCAAAATACGGGTAATTTCTGGTTTTTAGCCCAAAAATAAGTGGAATGTATACATTTTGCCACAAAAAAAGGAAATTTCTTCATTTTTACTCCAAAATAAAAGGAATTTCTGCTTTTTTGCCTCTAAAAAAGTGGAATTTCTGTCTTTTTCCCCCAAAACAAAGGGAATTTCTGTGTTTTTTGCCCCAAAATAAGGAAAATTTCTGACTTATTACCCTGAAATAAGTGAAATTTCTGCAATTTTGCCTCAAAATAAGGGAAATTTCTGCCTTTTTGCCCCCAAATAAGGGGAATTTCAGCCTTTTTACCTCAAAATAAGAGAAATTTCTGCATTTTTGCCACAAAATATGGGAGATTTCTGCCTTTTTGCCCCAAAATAAGAAAAATTTCTGCAATTTTGTACCAAAATAAAAGAAATTTCTGCCTTTTTGCACCAAAATAAATAAATTCTGCTTTTTTTTCTGAAATAAGTGAAATTTCTGCAATTTTGCCCCAAAATAAGTGAAATTTCTGCAATTTTGCCCTAAAATAAGGGAAATTTCTGGAATTTTGCACCAAAATAAGTGGAATTTCTGAGTTTTGCCCCAAAATAAGGAGAATTTCTGTTTTTTGCCCCAACATATAGGGAATTTCTGCCTTTTTGCCCCACAATTAGGGGAATTTCTGCAATTTTGCTCCAAAATACGGGGAATTTCTGCCTTTTTGCCCGAAAATAAGAAGAATGCATACCTTTTTACCATAAAAAAAGGGAAATTTCTTTATTTTTGCTCCAAAATAAGGGGAATTTCTGCAATTTTGATACAAAATACGGGGAATTTCTGCTTTTTAGCCCGAAAATAAGCGGAATGTATACCTTTTGCCACAAAAAAAGATAAATTTCTTCATTTTTGCTCCAATAAAGAAGAATTTCTGCTTTTTTGCCTCTAAATAAGTGGAATTTCTGTCTTTTTCCCCCAAAACAAAGGGAATTTCTGTTTTTTGCCCCAAAGTAAGAAAAATTTCTGCCTTATTACCCTGAAATAAGTGAAATTTCTGCAATTTTTCCTCAAAATAAGGGAAATTTCTGTCTTTTTGCCCCCAAATAAGGGAAATTTCAGCCTTTTTACCTCAAAATAAGAGGAATTTATGCATTTTTGCCCCAAAATATAGGGGATTTCTGCTTTTTGCCCCCAAATAGGAAAAATTTCTGCAATTTTGTACCAAAATAAAAGAAATATCTGCCTTTTTGCACCAAAATAAGAAAATTTCTGCTTTTTTTCTGAAATAATTGAAATTTCTGCAATTTTGCCAAAATAAGTGAAATTTCTGCAATTTTGCCCCAAAATAAGTGAAATTTCTGGAATTTTGTCCCAAAATAAGTGGAATTTCTGAGTTTTGCCCCAAAATAAAAAGAATTTCTGTCTTTTTGCCCCAACATATAGCAAATTTCTGCCTCTTTGTCCCACAATTAGGGGAATTTCTGCAATTTTGCTCCAAAATACGGGGAATTTCTGCTTTTTAGCCTGAAAATAAGAAGAATGCATACCTTTTGCCACAAAAAAAGGAAATTTCTTCATTTTTGCTCCAAAATAAGGGGAATTTCTGCTTTTTTGCTTCTAAATAAGTGGAATTTCTGACTTTTTCCCCCAAAACAAAAGGAATTTCTGTCTTTTTTGCCCAAAATAAGGAAAATTTCTGACTTATTACCCTGAAATAAGTGAAATTTCTGCAATTTTGTCCCAGAATAAGGGAAATTTCTGCTTTTTGCCCCCAAATAAGGGGAATTTCTGCCTTTTTACCTCAAAATAAGGGGAATTTTTGCAATTTTACCACAAAATATTTGGAATCTCTGCATTTTTGCCCCAAAATGAGGAAAATTTCTGCATTTTTACCATGAAATAAGTGAAATTTCTGCAATTTTGCCCCAAAATAAGGGAAATTTCTGCAATTTTGCCCCAATGTAAAGGAAATTTCTGCAATTTTGCCACCAAATAAGGGAAATTTCTGGAATTTTGCCCCAAAATAAGTGGAATTTCTGAGTTTTGCCCCAAAATAAGGAGAATTTCTGTCTGTTTGCCCTAACATATAGGGAATTTCTGCATTTTGCCCCACAATTAGGGGAATTTCTGTAATTTTGCTCCAAAATACGGGTAATTTCAGCTTTTTAGCCCAAAAATAAGTGGAATGTATACATTTTGCCACAAAAAAGGGAAATTTCTTCATTTTTACTCCAAAATAAAAGGAATTTCTGCTTTTTTGCCTCTAAAAAAGTGGAATTTCTGTCTTTTTCCCCCAAAACAAAGGGAATTTCTGTGTTTTTTGCCCCAAAATAAGGAAAATTTCTGACTTATTACCCTGAAATAAGTGAAATTTATGCAATTTTGCCTCAAAATAAGTGAAATTTCTGCAATTTTGGCCCAAAATAAGGGAAATTTTTGGAATTTTGCCCCAAAGTAAATGGAATTTCTGAGTTTTGCCCCAAAATAAGGAGATTTTCTGTTTTTTTGCTCTAACTTACAGGGAATTTCTGCCTTTTTGCCCCACAATTAGCGGAATTTTTGCAATTTTGCTCCAAAATACGGGTAATTTCTGCTTTTTAGCCTGAAAATAAGGGGAATGTATACCATTTGCCACAATAAAGAAATTTCTTCATTTTTACTCCAAAATAAAAGGAATTTCTGCTTTTTTGCCCCAAAATAAGAAAAATTTCTGACTGACTACTCTGAAATAAGTGAAATTTCTGCAATTTTGCCCCAAAATAAGAAAAATTTCTGCCTTTTTGCCTCCAAATAAGGGGAATTTCAGCCTTTTTACCTCAAAATAAGAGGAATTTCTGCATTTTTGCCCCAAAATTTGGGAGATTTCTGCCTTTTTGCCCCAAAATAAGAAAAATTTCTGCAATTTTGTACCAAAATAAAAGAAATTTCTGCCTTTTTGCACCAAAATAAGAAAATTTCTGCTTTTTTTTCTGAAATAAGTGAAATTTCTGCAATTTTGCCCCAAAATAACAGAAATTTCTGCAATTTTCCTCCCAAATAAAGGAAATTTCTGGAATTTTGCCTTAAAATAAGTGGAATTTCTGAGTTTTGCCCCAAAATAAAGAGAATTTCTGTCTTTTTGCCCCAACTTATAGGGAATTTCTGCCTTTTCGCCCCACAATTAGGGGAATTTCTGCAATTTTGCTCCAAAATACGGGGAATTTCTGCCTTTTTGCCCGAAAATAAGAAGAATGCATACCTTTTTGCCATAAAAAAGGGAAAGTTCTTCATTTTTGCTCCAAAATAAGGGGAATTTCAGCTTTTTTGCCTCTAAATAAGTGGAGTTTCTGTCTTTTTCCCCCAAAACAAAGGGAATTTCTGTTTTTTTGCTCCAAAATAAGGAAAATTTCTGACTTATTACCCTGAAAAAAGTGAAATTTCTGCAATTTTGCCCCAAAATAAGTGAAATTTCTGCAATTTTGCCCCAAAATAAGGGAAATTTCTGCAATTTTGCCCCAAAATAAGTGGAATTTCTGAGTTTTGCCCCAAAATTAGAAGAATTTCTGTCTTTTTCCCCAACATATAGGCAATTTCTGCCTTTTTGCCCCACAATTAGGGGAATTTCTGCAATTTTGCTCCAAAATACGGGGAATTTCTGATTTTAGCCTGAAAATAAGGGGAATGTATACTTTTTGCCACAAAAAAAAGAAATTTCTTCATTTTTACTCCAAAATAAAATGAATTTTTGCTTTTTTGCCGCTAAAAAAGTGGAATTTCTGCCTTTTTCCCTCAAAACAAAAAGAATTTCTGTCTTTTTTGACCCAAAATAAAGAAAATTTCTGACTTATTACACTGAAATAAGTGAAATTTCTGCAATTTTGCCACAAAATAAGGGAAATTTCTGCCTTTTTGCCCCCAAATAATGGGAATTTCAGCCTTTTTACCTCAAAATAGGAAAAATTTCTTCATTTTTGCCCCAAAATATGGGAAATTTCTGCCTTTTTGCCCCAAAATAAGAAAAATTTCTGCAATTTTGTAACAAAATAAAAGAAATTTCCACCTTTTTGCACCAAAATAAGAAAATTTCTGCTTTTTTTTCTGAAATAAGTGAAATTTCTGCAATTTTGCCCCAAAATAAGTGAAATTTCTGCAATTTTGCCCCAAAATAAGGGAAATTTCTGGAATTTTGCCCCAATATCAGTGGAATTTCTGAGTTTTGACCCAAAATAAGGAGAATTTGTTTCTTTTTGCCCCAACATATAGGGAATTTCTGCCTTTTTGCCCCACAATTAGGGGAATTTCTGCAATTTTGCTCCAAAATACTGGGAATTTCTGCCTTTTTGCCCGAAAATAAGAAGAATGCATACCTTTTTGCCATAAAAAAAGGAAATTTCTTCATTTTTGCTTCAAAATAAGAGGAATTTCTGCTTTTTTGCCTCTAAATAAGTGGAATTTCTATCTTTTTCACCCCAAAACAAAGGAAATTTCTGTCTTTTTGGCCCCAAAATAAGGAAAATTTCTGACTTATTACCCTGAAATAAGTGAAATTTCTGCAATTTTGCCCCAAAATAAGTGAACTTTCTGCAATTTTGCCCCAAAATAAGGGAAATTTCTGTTTTTTGCCCCCAAATAAGGGGAATTTCTGCCTTTTTACCTCAATATAAGGGGAATTTCTGCATTTTTGCTACAAAATATTTGGAATTTCTGCATTTTTGCCCCAAAATAAGGATAATTTCTGCCTTTTTACTATGAAATAAGTGAAATTTCTGCAATTTTGCCCCAAATAAGTGAAATTTCTGCAATTTTGCCCCCAAATAAGGGAAATTTCTGGAATTTTGCCCCAAAATAAGTGGAATTTCTGAGTTTTGCCCCAAAATAAGGAGAATTTCTGTCTTTTTGCCTTAACATATAGAGAATTTCTGCCTTTTTGCCCCACAATTAGGGGAATTTCTGCAATCTTGCTCCAAAATACGGGTAATTTCTGCTTTTTAGCCCAAAAATAAGTGGAATGTATACCTTTGGCCAGAAAAAAGGGAAATTTCTTCATTTTTACTCCAAAATAATAGGAATTTCTGCTTTTTTGCCTCTAAAAAAGTGGAATTTCTGTCTTTTTCCCCCAAAACAAAGGGAATTTCTGTCTTTTTTGCCCCAAAATAACGAAAATTTCTGACTTATTACAATGAAATAAGTGAAATTTCTGCAATTTTGCCCCAAAATAAGTGAAATTTCTGCAATTTTGCCCCAAAATAAGGGAAATTTCTGGAATTTTGTCGCAAAATAAGTGGAATTTCTGAGTTTTGCCCCAAAATAAGGAGAATTTCTGTCTTTTTCCCCAACATATAGGGAATTTCTGCCTTTTGCCCCACAATTAGGGGAATTTCTGCAATTTTGCTCCAAAATACGGGTAATTTCTGCTTTTTAGCCCAAAAATAAGTGGAATGTATACATTTTGCCACAAAAAAGGGTAATTTCTTCATTTTTACTCCAAAATAAAAGGAATTTCTGCTTTTTTGCCTCTAAAAAAGTGGAATTTCTGTCTTTTTCCCCCAAAACAAAGGGAATTTCTGTGTTTTTTGCCCCAAAATAAGGAAAATTTCTTACTTATTACAATGAAATAAGTGAAATTTCTGCAATTTTGCCTCAAAATAAGGGAAATTTCTGCCTTTTTGCCCCCAAATAAGGGGAATTTCAGCCTTTTTACCTCAAAATAAGAGAAATTTCTGCATTTTTGCCACAAAATATGGGAGATTTCTGCCTTTTTGCCCCAAAATAAGAAAAATTTCTGCAATTTTGTACCAAAATAAAAGAAATTTCTGCCTTTTTGCACCAAAATAAATAAATTCTGCTTTTTTTTCTGAAATAAGTTAAATTTCTGCAATTTTGCCCCAAAATAAGTGAAATTTCTGCAATTTTGCTCTAAAATAAGGGAAATTTCTGGAATTTTGCACCAAAATAAGTGGAATTTCTGAGTTTTGCCCCAAAAGAAGGAGAATTTCTGTCTTTTTGCCCCAACATATAGGGAATTTCCCCCTTCTTGCCCCACAATTAGGGGAATTTCTGCAATTTTGCTCCAAAATACGGGGAATTTCTGCCTTTTTGCCCGAAAATAAGAAGAATGCATACCTTTTTTCCATAAAAAATAGAAATTTCTTCAGTTTTGCTACAAAATAAGGGGAATTTCTGCTTTTTTGCCTCTAAATAAGTGGAATTTCTGTCTTTTTCCCCCAAAACAAAGGGAATTTCTGTCTTTTTTACCCCAAAATAAGGAAAATTTCTGACTTATTACCCTGAAATAAGTGAAATTTCTGCAATTTTGCCCCAAAATAAGGGAAATTTCTGCCTTTTTGCCCCCAAATAAGGGGAATTTCAGCCTTTTTACCTCAAAATAAGAGAAATTTCTGCATTTTTGCCACAAAATATGGGAGATTTCTGCCTTTTTGCCCCAAAATAAGAAAAATTTCTGCAATTTTGTACCAAAATAAATGAAATTTCTGCCTTTTTGCACCAAAATAAATAAATTCTGCTTTTTTTCTGAAATAAGTGAAATTTCTGCAATTTTGCCCCAAAATAAGTGAAATTTCTGCAATTTTGCCCTAAAATAAGGGAAATTTCTGGAATTTTTCCCCAAAATAAGTGGAATTTCTGAGTTTTGCCCCAAAATAAGAAGAATTTCTGTATTTTTGCCCCAACATATAGGGAATTTCTGCCTTTTTGCCCCACAATTAGGGGAATTTCTGCAATTTTGCTCCAAAATACGGGTAATTTCTGCTTTTTAGCCCAAAAATAAGTGGAATGTATACATTTTGCCACAAAAAAGGGTAATTTCTTCATTTTTACTCCAAAATAAAAGGAATTTCTGCTTTTTTGCCTCTAAAAAAGTGGAATTTCTGTCTTTTTCCCCCAAAACAAAGGGAATTTCTGTGTTTTTTGCCCCAAAATAAGGAAAATTTCTGACTTATTACAATGAAATAAGTGAAATTTCTGCAATTTTGCCTCAAAATAAGGGAAATTTCTGCCTTTTTGCCCCCAAATAAGGGGAATTTCAGCCTTTTTACCTCAAAATAAGAGAAATTTCTGCATTTTTGCCACAAAATATGGGAGATTTCTGCCTTTTTGCCCCAAAATAAGAAAAATTTCTGCAATTTTGTACCAAAATAAAAGAAATTTCTGCCTTTTTGCACCAAAATAAATAAATTCTGCTTTTTTTTCTGAAATAAGTTAAATTTCTGCAATTTTGCCCCAAAATAAGTGAAATTTCTGCAATTTTGCTCTAAAATAAGGGAAATTTCTGGAATTTTGCACCAAAATAAGTGGAATTTCTGAGTTTTGCCCCAAAAGAAGGAGAATTTCTGTCTTTTTGCCCCAACATATAGGGAATTTCCCCCTTCTTGCCCCACAATTAGGGGAATTTCTGCAATTTTGCTCCAAAATACGGGGAATTTCTGCCTTTTTGCCCGAAAATAAGAAGAATGCATACCTTTTTGCCATAAAAAATAGAAATTTCTTCAGTTTTGCTACAAAATAAGGGGAATTTCTGCTTTTTTGCCTCTAAATAAGTGGAATTTCTGTCTTTTTCCCCCAAAACAAAGGGAATTTCTGTCTTTTTTACCCCAAAATAAGGAAAATTTCTGACTTATTACCCTGAAATAAGTGAAATTTCTGCAATTTTGCCCCAAAATAAGGGAAATTTCTGCCTTTTTGCCCCCAAATAAGGGGAATTTCAGCCTTTTTACCTCAAAATAAGAGAAATTTCTGCATTTTTGCCACAAAATATGGGAGATTTCTGCCTTTTTGCCCCAAAATAAGAAAAATTTCTGCAATTTTGTACCAAAATAAATGAAATTTCTGCCTTTTTGCACCAAAATAAATAAATTCTGCTTTTTTTCTGAAATAAGTGAAATTTCTGCAATTTTGCCCCAAAATAAGTGAAATTTCTGCAATTTTGCCCTAAAATAAGGGAAATTTCTGGAATTTTTCCCCAAAATAAGTGGAATTTCTGAGTTTTGCCCCAAAATAAGAAGAATTTCTGTCTTTTTGCCCCAACATATAGGGAATTTCTGCCTTTTTGCCCCACAATTAGGGGAATTTCTGCAATTTTGCTCCAAAATACGGGGAATTTCTGCCTTTTTGCCCGAAAATAAGAAGAATGCATACCTTTTTGCCATAAAAAAGGGAAATTTCTTTATTTTTGCTCCAAAATAAGGGGAATTTCTGCAATTTTGATACAAAATACGGGGAATTTCTGCTTTTTAGCCCGAAAATAAGCGGAATGTATACCTTTTGCCACAAAAAAAGATAAATTTCTTCATTTTGCTCCAATAATGAAGAATTTCTGCTTTTTTGCCTCTAAATAAGTGGAATTTCTGTCTTTTTCCCGCAAAACAAAGGGAATTTCTGTTTTTTGCCCCAAAGTAAGAAAAATTTCTGCCTTATTACCCTGAAATAAGTGAAATTTCTGCAATTTTGCCTCAAAATAAGGGAAATTTCTGTCTTTTTCCCCCCATATAAGGGAAATTTCAGCCTTTTTACCTCAAAATAAGAGGAATTTATGCATTTTTGCCCCAAAATATAGGGGATTTCTGCTTTTTGCCCCCAAATAAGAAAAATTTCTGCAATTTTGTACCAAAATAAAAGAAATTTCTGCCTTTTTGCACCAAAATAAGGATAATTTCTGCTTTTTTTCTTAAATAATTGAAATTTCTGCAATTTTGCCAAAATAAGTGAAATTTCTGCAATTTTGCCCCAAAATAAGTGAAATTTCTGGAATTTTGTCCCAAAATAAGTGGAATTTCTGAGTTTTGCCCCAAAATAAAAAGAATTTCTGTCTTTTTGCCCCAACATATAGCAAATTTCTGCCTCTTTGTCCCACAATTAGGGGAATTTCTGCAATTTTGCTCCAAAATACGGGGAATTTCTGCTTTTTAGCCTGAAAATAAGAAGAATGCATACCTTTTGCCACAAAAAAAGGAAATTTCTTCATTTTTGCTCCAAAATAAGGGGAATTTCTGCTTTTTTGCTTCTAAATAAGTGGAATTTCTGACTTTTTCCCCCAAAACAAAAGGAATTTCTGTCTTTTTTGCCCCAAATAAGGAAAATTTCTGACTTATTACCCTGAAATAAGTGAAATTTCTGCAATTTTGTCCCAGAATAAGGGAAATTTCTGCTTTTTGCCCCCAAATAAGGGGAATTTCTGCCTTTTTACCTCAAAATAAGGGGAATTTTTGCAATTTTACCACAAAATATTTGGAATACTGCATTTTTGCTCCAAAATGAGGAAAATTTCTGCCTTTTTACCATGAAATAAGTGAAATTTCTGCAATTTTGCCCCAAAATAAGTGAAATTTCGGCAATTTTGCCACAAAATAAGGGAAATTTCTGGAATTTTGCCCCAAAATAAGTGGAATTTCTGAGTTTTGCCCCAAAATAAGGAGAATTTCTGTCTGTTTGCCCTAACATATAGGGAATTTCTGCATTTTGCCCCACAATTAGGGTAATTTCTGCAATTTTGCTCCAAAATACGGGTAATTTCAGCTTTTTAGCCCAAAAATAAGTGGAATGTATACATTTTGCCACAAAAAAGGGAAATTTCTTCATTTTTACTCCAAAATAAAAGGAATTTCTGCTTTTTTGCCTCTAAAAAAGTGGAATTTCTGTCTTTTTCCCCCAAAACAAAGGGAATTTCTGTGTTTTTTGCCCCAAAATAAGGAAAATTTCTGACTTATTACCCTGAAATAAGTGAAATTTATGCAATTTTGCCTCAAAATAAGTGAAATTTCTGCAATTTTGGCCCAAAATAAGGGAAATTTTTGGAATTTTGCCCCAAAGTAAGTGGAATTTCTGAGTTTTGCCCCAAAATAAGGAGATTTTCTGTTTTTTTGCTCTAACTTACAGGGAATTTCTGCCTTTTTGCCCCACAATTAGCGGAATTTTTGCAATTTTGCTCCAAAATACGGGTAATTTCTGCTTTTTAGCCTGAAAATAAGGGGAATGTATACCATTTGCCACAAAAAAGAAATTTCTTCATTTTTACTCCAAAATAAAAGGAATTTCTGCTTTTTTGCCCCAAAATAAGAAAAATTTCTGACTGACTACTCTGAAATAAGTGAAATTTCTGCAATTTTGCCCCAAAATAAGAAAAATTTCTGCTTTTTTGCCTCCAAATAAGGGGAATTTCAGCCTTTTTACCTCAAAATAAGAGGAATTTCTGCATTTTTGCCCCAAAATATGGGAGATTTCTGCCTTTTTGCCCCAAAATAAGAAAAATTTCTGCAATTTTGTACCAAAATAAAAGAAATTTCCGCCTTTTTGCACCAAAATAAGAAAATTTCTGCTTTTTTTTCTGAAATAAGTGAAATTTCTGCAATTTTGCCCCAAAATAACAGAAATTTCTGCAATTTTGCTCCCAAATAAAGGAAATTTCTGGAATTTGCCTTAAAATAAGTGGAATTTCTGAGTTTTGCCCCAAAATAAGGAGAATTTCTGTCTTTTTGCCCCAACATATAGGGAATTTCTGCCTTTTTGCCCCACAATTAGGGGAATTTCTGCAATTTTGCTCCAAAATACGGGGAATTTCTGCCTTTTTGCCCGAAAATAAGAAGAATGCATACCTTTTTGCCATAAAAAAGGGAAAGTTCTTCATTTTTGCTCCAAAATAAGGGGAATTTCAGCTTTTTTGCCTCTAAATAAGTGGAATTTCTGTCTTTTTCCCCCAAAACAAAGGGAATTTCTGTTTTTTTGCTCCAAAATAAGGAAAATTTCTGACTTATTACGCTGAAATAAGTAAAATTTCTGCAATTTTGCCCCAAAATAAGTGAAATTTCTGCAATTTTGCCCCAAAATAAGGGAAATTTCTGGAATTTTGTCGCAAAATAAGTGGAATTTCTGAGTTTTGCCCCAAAATAAGGAGAATTTCTGTCTTTTTCCCCAACATATAGGGAATTTCTGCCTTTTGCCCCACAATTAGGGGAATTTCTGCAATTTTGCTCCAAAATACGGGTAATTTCTGCTTTTTAGCCCAAAAATAAGTGGAATGTATACATTTTGCCACAAAAAAGGGTAATTTCTTCATTTTTACTCCAAAATAAAAGGAATTTCTGCTTTTTTGCCTCTAAAAAAGTGGAATTTCTGTCTTTTTCCCCCAAAACAAAGGGAATTTCTGTGTTTTTTGCCCCAAAATAAGGAAAATTTCTGACTTATTACCCTGAAATAAGTGAAATTTCTGCAATTTTGCCTCAAAATAAGGGAAATTTCTGCCTTTTTGCCCCCAAATAAGGGGAATTTCAGCCTTTTTACCTCAAAATAAGAGAAATTTCTGCATTTTTGCCACAAAATATGGGAGATTTCTGCCTTTTTGCCCCAAAATAAGAAAAATTTCTGCAATTTTGTACCAAAATAAAAGAAATTTCTGCCTTTTTGCACCAAAATAAATAAATTCTGCTTTTTTTTCTGAAATAAGTTAAATTTCTGCAATTTTGCCCCAAAATAAGTGAAATTTCTGCAATTTTGCTCTAAAATAAGGGAAATTTCTGGAATTTTGCACCAAAATAAGTGGAATTTCTGAGTTTTGCCCCAAAAGAAGGAGAATTTCTGTCTTTTTGCCCCAACATATAGGGAATTTCCCCCTTCTTGCCCCACAATTAGGGGAATTTCTGCAATTTTGCTCCAAAATACGGGGAATTTCTGCCTTTTTGCCCGAAAATAAGAAGAATGCATACCTTTTTGCCATAAAAAATAGAAATTTCTTCAGTTTTGCTACAAAATAAGGGGAATTTCTGCTTTTTTGCCTCTAAATAAGTGGAATTTCTGTCTTTTTCCCCCAAAACAAAGGGAATTTCTGTCTTTTTTACCCCAAAATAAGGAAAATTTCTGACTTATTACCCTGAAATAAGTGAAATTTCTGCAATTTTGCCCCAAAATAAGGGAAATTTCTGCCTTTTTGCCCCCAAATAAGGGGAATTTCAGCCTTTTTACCTCAAAATAAGAGAAATTTCTGCATTTTTGCCACAAAATATGGGAGATTTCTGCCTTTTTGCCCCAAAATAAGAAAAATTTCTGCAATTTTGTACCAAAATAAATGAAATTTCTGCCTTTTTGCACCAAAATAAATAAATTCTGCTTTTTTTCTGAAATAAGTGAAATTTCTGCAATTTTGCCCCAAAATAAGTGAAATTTCTGCAATTTTGCCCTAAAATAAGGGAAATTTCTGGAATTTTTCCCCAAAATAAGTGGAATTTCTGAGTTTTGCCCCAAAATAAGAAGAATTTCTGTCTTTTTGCCCCAACATATAGGGAATTTCTGCCTTTTTGCCCCACAATTAGGGGAATTTCTGCAATTTTGCTCCAAAATACGGGGAATTTCTGCTTTTTTGCCCGAAAATAAGAAGAATGCATACCTTTTTGCCATAAAAAAGGGAAATTTCTTTATTTTTGCTCCAAAATAAGGGGAATTTCTGCAATTTTGATACAAAATACGGGGAATTTCTGCTTTTTAGCCCGAAAATAAGCGGAATGTATACCTTTTGCCACAAAAAAAGATAAATTTCTTCATTTTGCTCCAATAATGAAGAATTTCTGCTTTTTTGCCTCTAAATAAGTGGAATTTCTGTCTTTTTCCCGCAAAACAAAGGGAATTTCTGTTTTTTGCCCCAAAGTAAGAAAAATTTCTGCCTTATTACCCTGAAATAAGTGAAATTTCTGCAATTTTGCCTCAAAATAAGGGAAATTTCTGTCTTTTTCCCCCCATATAAGGGAAATTTCAGCCTTTTTACCTCAAAATAAGAGGAATTTATGCATTTTTGCCCCAAAATATAGGGGATTTCTGCTTTTTGCCCCCAAATAAGAAAAATTTCTGCAATTTTGTACCAAAATAAAAGAAATTTCTGCCTTTTTGCACCAAAATAAGAAAATTTCTGCTTTTTTTCTTAAATAATTGAAATTTCTGCAATTTTGCCAAAATAAGTGAAATTTCTGCAATTTTGCCCCAAAATAAGTGAAATTTCTGGAATTTTGTCCCAAAATAAGTGGAATTTCTGAGTTTTGCCCCAAAATAAAAAGAATTTCTGTCTTTTTGCCCCAACATATAGCAAATTTCTGCCTCTTTGTCCCACAATTAGGGGAATTTCTGCAATTTTGCTCCAAAATACGGGGAATTTCTGCTTTTTAGCCTGAAAATAAGAAGAATGCATACCTTTTGCGACAAAAAAAGGAAATTTCTTCATTTTTGCTCCAAAATAAGGGGAATTTCTGCTTTTTTGCTTCTAAATAAGTGGAATTTCTGACTTTTTCCCCCAAAACAAAAGGAATTTCTGTCTTTTTTGCCCCAAATAAGGAAAATTTCTGACTTATTACCCTGATAAGTGAAATTTCTGCAATTTTGTCCCAGAATAAGGGAAATTTCTGCTTTTTGCCCCCAAATAAGGGGAATTTCTGCCTTTTTACCTCAAAATAAGGGGAATTTTTGCAATTTTACCACAAAATATTTGGAATCTCTGCATTTTTGCTCCAAAATGAGGAAAATTTCTGCCTTTTTACCATGAAATAAGTGAAATTTCTGCAATTTTGCCCCAAAATAAGTGAAATTTCGGCAATTTTGCCACAAAATAAGGGAAATTTCTGGAATTTTGCCCCAAAATAAGTGGAATTTCTGAGTTTTGCCCCAAAATAAGGAGAATTTCTGTCTGTTTGCCCTAACATATAGGGAATTTCTGCATTTTGCCCCACAATTAGGGGAATTTCTGCAATTTTGCTCCAAAATACGGGTAATTTCAGCTTTTTAGCCCAAAAATAAGTGGAATGTATACATTTTGCCACAAAAAAGGGAAATTTCTTCATTTTTACTCCAAAATAAAAGGAATTTCTGCTTTTTTGCCTCTAAAAAAGTGGAATTTCTGTCTTTTTCCCCCAAAACAAAGGGAATTTCTGTGTTTTTTGCCCCAAAATAAGGAAAATTTCTGACTTATTACCCTGAAATAAGTGAAATTTATGCAATTTTGCCTCAAAATAAGTGAAATTTCTGCAATTTTGGCCCAAAATAAGGGAAATTTTTGGAATTTTGCCCCAAAGTAAGTGGAATTTCTGAGTTTTGCCCCAAAATAAGGAGATTTTCTGTTTTTTTGCTCTAACTTACAGGGAATTTCTGCCTTTTTGCCCCACAATTAGCGGAATTTTTGCAATTTTGCTCCAAAATACGGGTAATTTCTGCTTTTTAGCCTGAAAATAAGGGGAATGTATACCATTTGCCACAAAAAAGAAATTTCTTCATTTTTACTCCAAAATAAAAGGAATTTCTGCTTTTTTGCCCCAAAATAAGAAAAATTTCTGACTGACTACTCTGAAATAAGTGAAATTTCTGCAATTTTGCCCCAAAATAAGAAAAATTTCTGCTTTTTTGCCTCCAAATAAGGGGAATTTCAGCCTTTTTACCTCAAAAGAAGAGGAATTTCTGCATTTTTGCCCCAAAATATGGGAGATTTCTGCCTTTTTGCCCCAAAATAAGAAAAATTTCTGCAATTTTGTACCAAAATAAAAGAAATTTCCGCCTTTTTGCACCAAAATAAGAAAATTTCTGCTTTTTTTTCTGAAATAAGTGAAATTTCTGCAATTTTGCCCCAAAATAACAGAAATTTCTGCAATTTTGCTCCCAAATAAAGGAAATTTCTGGAATTTGCCTTAAAATAAGTGGAATTTCTGAGTTTTGCCCCAAAATAAGGAGAATTTCTGTCTTTTTGCCCCAACATATAGGGAATTTCTGCCTTTTCGCCCCACAATTAGGGGAATTTCTGCAATTTTGCTCCAAAATACGGGGAATTTCTGCCTTTTTGCCCGAAAATAAGAAGAATGCATACCTTTTTGCCATAAAAAAGGGAAAGTTCTTCATTTTTGCTCCAAAATAAGGGGAATTTCAGCTTTTTTGCCTCTAAATAAGTGGAATTTCTGTCTTTTTCCCCCAAAACAAAGGGAATTTCTGTCTTTTTTCCCCAAAATAAGGAAAATTTCTGACTTATTACCCTGAAATAAGTGAAATTTCTGCAATTTTGCCCCAAAATAAGGGAAATTTCTGCTTTTTGCCCCCAAATAAGGGGAATTTCAGCCTTTTTACCTCAAAATAAGAGAAATTTCTGCATTTTTGCCACAAAATATGGGAGATTTCTGCCTTTTTGCCCCAAAATAAGAAAAATTTCTGCAATTTTGTACCAAAATAAATGAAATTTCTGCCTTTTTGCACCAAAATAAATAAATTCTGCTTTTTTTCTGAAATAAGTGAAATTTCTGCAATTTTGCCCCAAAATAAGTGAAATTTCTGCAATTTTGCCCCAAAATAAGGGAAATTTCTGGAATTTTGCCCCAAAATAAGTGGAATTTCTGAGTTTTGCCCCAAAATAAGAAGAATTTCTGTCTTTTTGCCCCAACATATAGGCAATTTCTGCCTTTTTGCCCCACAATTAGGGGAATTTCTGCAATTTTGCTCCAAAATACGGGGAATTTCTGCTTTTTAGCCTGAAAATAAGGGGAATGTATACTTTTTGCCACAAAAAAAAAGAAATTTCTTCATTTTTACTCCAAAATAAAATGAATTTTTGCTTTTTTGCCGCTAAAAAATTGGAATTTCTGCCTTTCCCTCAAAACAAAAAGAATTTCTGTCTTTTTTGCCCCAAAATAAAGAAAATTTCTGACTTATTACACTGAAATAAGTGAAATTTCTGCAATTTTGCCTCAAAATAAGGGAAATTTCTGCCTTTTTGCCCCCAAATAATGGGAATTTCAGCCTTTTTACCTCAAAATAAGAGAAATTTCTTCATTTTTGCCCCAAAATATGGGAGATTTCTGCCTTTTTCCCCAAAATAAGAAAAATTTCTGCAATTTTGTACCAAAATAAAAGAAATTTCCGCCTTTTTGCACCAAAATAAGAAAATTCTGCTTTTTTTCTGAAATAAGTGAAATTTATGTAATTTTGCCTGAAAATAAGTGAAATTTCTGCAATTTTGCCCCCAAATAAGGGAAATTTCTGGAATTTTGCCCCAAAATAAGTGGAATTTCTGAGTTCTGCCCCAAAATTAGGAGAATTTCTGTCTTTTTGCCCCAACATATAGGGAATTTCTGCCTTTTTGCCCCACAATTAGGGGAATATCTGCAAGTTTGCTCCAAAATACAGGGAATTTCTGCCTTTTTGCCCGAAAATAAAGGGAATGTATACCTTTTGCCACAAAAAAAAGAAATTTCTTCATTTTTACTCCAAAATAAAATGAATTTCTGCTTTTTTGCCGCTAAAAAAGTTGAATTTCTGTCTTTTTCCCCCAAAACAAAGGGAATTTCTGTCTTTTTTGCCCCAAAATAAGGAAAATTTCTGACTTATTACACTGAAATAAGTGAAATTTCTGCAATTTTGAATCAAAATAAGGGAAATTTCTGCCTTTTACCCCCAAATAAGGGAAATTTCTATCTTTTTACCTCAAAATAAGAGGAATTTCTGCATTTTTTCCCCAAAATATGGGAGATTTGTGCCTTTTTGCCCCAAAAAAAGAAAAATTTCTGCAATTTTGTACCAAAATAGAAATTTCTGCCTTTTTGCACCAAAATAGGAAAATTTCTGAATTTTTTTCTGAAATAAGTGAAATTTCTGCAATTTTGCCCCAAAATAAGTGAAATTTCTGCAATTTTGCCCCAAAATAAGGGAAATTTCTGTTTTTTACCCCCAAATAAGGGGAATTTCTGCCTTTTTACCTTAAAATAAGGGGAATTTCTGCATTTTTGCCACAAAATATTTGGAATTTCTGCAATTTTGCCCCAAAATAAGTGAAATTACTGCAATTTTGCCCCAAAATAAGTGAAATTTCTGCAATTTTTCCCCAAAATAAGGGAAATTTCTGGAATTTTGCCCAAATATCAGTGGAATTTCTGAGTTTTGACCCAAAATAAGGAGAATTTGTTTCTTTTTGCCCCAACATATAGGGAATTTCTGCCTTTTGCCCCACAATTAGGGGAATTTCTGCAATTTTGCTCCAAAATACTGGGAATTTCTGCCTTTTTGCCCGAAAATAAGAAGAATGCATACCTTTTTGCCATAAAAAAAGGAAATTTCTTCATTTTTGCTTCAAAATAAGAGGAATTTCTGCTTTTTTGCCTCTAAAAAAGTGGAATTTCTATCTTTTTCACCCCAAAACAAAGGAAATTTCTGTCTTTTTGGCCCCAAAATAAGGAAAATTTCTGACTTATTACCCTGAAATAAGTGAAATTTCTGCAATTTTGCCCCAAAATAAGTGAAATTTCTGCAATTTTGCCCCAAAATAAGGGAAATTTCTGGAATTTTGCCCCAAAATAAGTGGAATTTCTGAGTTTAGCCCCAAAATAAAAAGAATTTCTGTCTTTTTGCCCTAACATATCGGAAATTTCTGCCTTTTTGCCCCACAATTAGGGGAATTTCTGCAATTTTGCTCCAAAATACGGGGAATTTCTGCTTTTTAGCCTGAAAATAAGGGGAATGTATATCTTTTGCCACAAAAAAAAAGAAATTTCTTCATTTTTACTCCAAAATAAAATGAATTTCTGCTTTTTTGCCGCTAAAAAAGTGGAATTTCTGTCTTTTCCCCCCAAAACAAAGGGAATTTCTGGCTTTTTTGCCCCAAAATAAGGAAAATTTCTGACTTATTACACTGAAATAAGTGAAATTTCTGCAATTTTGCCTCAAAATAAGGGAAATTTCTGCCTTTTTCCCCCAAATAAGGGAAATTTCTATCTTTTTACCTCAAAATAAGAGGAATTTCTGCATTTTTTCCCCAAAATATGGGAGATTTGTGCCTTTTTGCCCCAAAAAAAGAAAAATTTCTGCAATTTTGTACCAAAATAGAAATTTCTGCCTTTTTGCACCAAAATAGGAAAATTTCTGAATTTTTTTCTGAAATAAGTGAAATTTCTGCAATTTTGCCCCAAAATAAGTGAAATTTCTGCAATTTTGCCCCAAAATAAGGGAAATTTCTGTTTTTTACCCCCAAATAAGGGGAATTTCTGCCTTTTTACCTTAAAATAAGGGGAATTTCTGCATTTTTGCCACAAAATATTTGGAATTTCTGCAATTTTGCCCCAAAATAAGTGAAATTACTGCAATTTTGCCCCAAAATAAGTGAAATTTCTGCAATTTTTCCCCAAAATAAGGGAAATTTCTGGAATTTTGCCCAAATATCAGTGGAATTTCTGAGTTTTGACCCAAAATAAGGAGAATTTGTTTCTTTTTGCCCCAACATATAGGGAATTTCTGCCTTTTGCCCCACAATTAGGGGAATTTCTGCAATTTTGCTCCAAAATACTGGGAATTTCTGCCTTTTTGCCCGAAAATAAGAAGAATGCATACCTTTTTGCCATAAAAAAAGGAAATTTCTTCATTTTTGCTTCAAAATAAGAGGAATTTCTGCTTTTTTGCCTCTAAAAAAGTGGAATTTCTATCTTTTTCACCCCAAAACAAAGGAAATTTCTGTCTTTTTGGCCCCAAAATAAGGAAAATTTCTGACTTATTACCCTGAAATAAGTGAAATTTCTGCAATTTTGCCCCAAAATAAGTGAAATTTCTGCAATTTTGCCCCAAAATAAGGGAAATTTCTGGAATTTTGCCCCAAAATAAGTGGAATTTTTGAGTTTAGCCCCAAAATAAAAAGAATTTCTGTCTTTTTGCCCTAACATATCGGAAATTTCTGCCTTTTTGCCCCACAATTAGGGGAATTTCTGCAATTTTGCCCCAAAATAAGGGGAATTTCTGCTTTTTAGCCTGAAAATAAGGGGAATGTATATCTTTTGCCACAAAAAAAAGAAATTTCTTCATTTTTACTCCAAAATAAAATGAATTTCTGCTTTTTTGCCGCTAAAAAAGTGGAATTTCTGTCTTTTCCCCCCAAAACAAAGGGAATTTCTATCTTTTTTGCCCCAAAATAAGGAAAATTTCTGACTTATTACACTGAAATAAGTGAAATTTCTGCAATTTTGCCTCAAAATAAGGGAAATTTCTGCCTTTTTCCCCCAAATAAGGGAAATTTCTATCTTTTTACCTCAAAATAAAGGAATTTCTGCATTTTTTCCCCAAAATATGGGAGATTTGTGCCTTTTTGCCCCAAAAAAAGAAAAATTTCTGCAATTTTGTACCAAAATAGAAATTTCTGCCTTTTTGCACCAAAATAGGAAAATTCTGAATTTTTTTCTGAAATAAGTGAAATTTCTGCAATTTTGCCCCAAAATAAGTGAAATTTCTGCAATTTTGCCCCAAAATAAGGGAAATTTCTGTTTTTTACCCCCAAATAAGGGGATTTTCTGCCTTTTTACCTTAAAATAAGGGGAATTTCTGCATTTTTGCCACAAAATATTTGGAATTTCTGCAATTTTGCCCCAAAATAAGTGAAATTACTGCAATTTTGCCCCAAAATAAGTGAAATTTCTGCAATTTTGCCCCAAAATAAGGGAAATTTCTAGGATTTTGCCGCAAAATAAGTGGAATTTCTGAGTTTTGCCCCAAAATAAGGAGAATTTCTGTCTTTTTGCCCTAACATATAGGGAATTTCTGCCTCTTTGCCCCACAATTAGGGGATTTTCTGCAATTTTGCTCCAAAATACGGGTAATTTCTGCTTTTTAGCCCAAAAATAAGTGGAATGTATACCTTTTGCCACAAAAAAGAAATTTCTTCATTTTTACTTCAAAATAAAAGGAATTTCTGCTTTTTTGCCTCTAAAAAAGTGGAATTTCTGTCTTTTTCCCCCAAAACAAAGGGAATTTCTGTGTTTTTTGCCCCAAAATAAGGAAAATTTCTGACTTATTACCCTGAAATAAGTGAAATTTCTGCAATTTTCCTCAAAATAAGGGAAATTTCTGCCTTTTTGCCCCCAAATAAAGGAAATTTCAGCCTTTTTATTTCAAAATAAGAGGAATATCTTCATTTTTGCCCCAAAATATGGGAGATTTCTGCCTTTTTGCCCCAAAATAAGAAAAATTTCTGCAATTTTGTACCAAAATAAAAGATAATTCTGCCTTTTTGCACCAAAATAGGAAAATTTCTGAATTTTTTTCTGAAATAAGTTAAATTTCTGCAATTTTGCACCAAAATAAGTGAAATTTCTGCAATTTTGCCCCAAAATAAGGGAAATTTCTGGAATTTTGACCAAAAAAGTGTGGAATTTCTGAGTTTTTGCCCCAAAATAAGTGAAATTTCTAATTTTTGCCCCCAAATAAGGGGAATTTCTGCCTTTTTACCTCAAAATAAAGGAAATTTCTTCATTTTTGCCACAAAATATTTGGAATTTCTGCATTTTGCATCAAAATAAGGATAATTTCTGCCTTTTTACCATGAAATAAGTGAAATTTCTGCAATTTTGCCCCAAAATAAGTGAAATTTCTGCAATTTTGCCCCAAAATAGGAGAAATTTCTGGAATTTTGCCCCAAAATAAATGGAATTTCTGAGTTTTGCCCCAAAAATAAAGAGAATTTCTGTCTTTTTGCCCTAACATATAGGGAATTTCTGCCATTTTGCCTTACAATTAGGGGAATTTCTGCAATTTTGCTCTAAAATACGGGTAATTTCTGCTTTTTAGCCCAAAAATAAGTGGAATGTATACCTTTTGCCACAAAAAAGGGAAATTTCTTCATTTTTACTCCAAAATAAAAGGAATTTCTGTTTTTTGCCTCTAAAAAAGTGAAATATCTGTATTTTTCTCCCAAAACAAAGGGAATTTCTGTCTTTTTTGCCCCAAAATAGAGAAAATTTCTGACTTATTACCCTGAAATAAGTGAAATTTCTGAAATTTTGCCTCAAAATAAGGGAAATTTCTGCCTTTTTGCCCCCAAATAAGGGGAATTTCAGCCTTTTACCTCAAAATAAGAGGAATTTCTGCCTTTTTCCCCAAAATATGGGAGATTTCTGACTTTTTGCCCCAGAATAAGAAAAATTTCTGCAATTTTGTACCAAAATAAAAGAAATTTCTGCCTTTTTGCACCAAAATAGAAAAATTTCTGAATTTTTTTCTGAAATAAGTTAAATTTCTGCAATTTTGCCCCAAAATAAGTGAAATTTCTGCAATTTTGCCCTAAAATAAGGGAAATTTCTGGAATTTTGCACCAAAATAAGAGGAATTTCTGAGTTTTGCCCCAAAATAAGGAGAATTTCTGTCTTTTTGCCCCAACATATAGGGAATTTCTGCCTTTTTGCCCCACAATTAGGGGAATTTCTGCAATTTTGCTCCAAAATACGGGGAATTTCTGCCTTTTTGCCCGAAAATAAGAAGAATGCATACCCTTTTGCCATAAAAAATAGAAATTTCTTCAGTTTTGCTCCAAAATAAGGGGAATTTCTGCTTTTTTGCCTCTAAATAAGTGGTATTTCTGTTTTTATCCCCCAAAACATGGGAAATTTCTGTCTTTTTTGCCCCAAAATAAAAAAAATTTCTGACTTATTAGCCTGAAATAAGTGAAATTTCTGCAATTTTGCCCCAAAATAAGGGAAATTTCTGCCTTTTTGCCCCCAAATAAGGGGAATTTCAGCCTTTTTACCTCAAAATAAGAGAAATTTCTGCATTTTTGCCCCAAAATATGGGAGATTTCTGACTTTTTGCCCCAAAATAAGAAAAATTTCTGCAATTTTGTACCAAAATAAAAGAAATTTCCGCCTTTTTGCACCAAAATAAGAAAATTCCTGCTTTTTTTTCTGAAATAAGTGAAATTTCTGCAATTTTGCCCCAAAATAAGTGAAATTTCTGCAATTTTGCCCCAAAATACGGGAAATTTCTGGAATTTTGCCCCAATATCAGTGGAATTTCTGAGTTTTGACCCAAAATACAGAGAATTTGTTTCTTTTTGCCCCAACATATAGGGAATTTCTGCCTTTTTGCCCCACAATTAGGGGAATTTCTGCAATTTTGCTCCAAAATAAGAGGAATTTCTGCTTTTTTGCCTCTAAATAAGTGGAATTTCTGTCTTTTTCCCCCAAAACAAAGGGAATTTCTGTCTTTTTGGCCCCAAAATAAGAAAAATTTCTGACTTATTACCCTGAAATAAGTGAAATTTCTGCAATTTTGCCCCAAAATAAGGGAAATTTCTGCCTTTTTGCCCCCAAATAAGGGAAATTTCAGCCTTATTACCTCAAAATAAGAGGAATTTCTGCATTTTTGCCTCAAAATATGGGGGATTTCTGCCTTTTTGCCCCAAAATAAGAAAAATTTCTGCAATTTTGTACCAAAATAAAAGAAATTTCTGCCTTTTTGCAACAAAATAGAAAAATTTCTGAATTTTTTTCTGAAATAAGTTAAATTTCTGCAATTTTGCCCCAAAATAAATGAAATTTCTGCAATTTTGCCCTAAAATAAGGAAAATTTCTGGAATTTTGCACCAAAATAAGTGGAATTTCTGAGTTTTGCCCCAAAATAAGGAGATTTTCTGTCTTTTTGCCCCAACATATAGGGAATTTCCCCCTTCTTGCCCCACAATTAGGGAAATTTCTGCAATTTTGCTCCAAAATATGGGGAATTTCTGCCTTTTTGCCCGAAAATAAGAAGAATGCATACCTTTTTGCCATAAAAAATAGAAATTTCTTCAGTTTTGCTACAAAATAAGGGGAATTTCTGCTTTTTTGCCTCTAAATAAGTGGAATTTCTGTCTTTTTTCCCCCAAAACAAAGGGAATTTCTGTCTTTTTTGCCCCAAAATAAGGAAAATTTCTGACTTATTACCCTGAAATAAGTGAAATTTCTGCAATTTTGCCTCAAAATAAGGGAAATTTCTGCCTTTTTGCCCCCAAATAAGGGGAATTTCAGCCTTTTTACCTCAAAATAAGAGAAATTTCTGCATTTTGCCCCAAAATATGGGAGATTTCTGCCTTTTTGCCCCAAAATAAGAAAAATTTCTGCAATTTTGTACCAAAAAAAAAAGAAATTTCCACCTTTTTGCACCAAAATAAGAAAATTTCTTCTTTTTTTTCTGAAATAAGTGAAATTTCTTCAATTTTGCCCAAAAATAAGTGAAATTTCTGCAATTTTGCCCCAAAATAAGGGAAATTTCTGGAATTTTGCCCCAATATCAGTAGAATTTCTGAGTTTTGACCCAAAATAAGGAGAATTTGTTTTTTTTTGCCCCAACATATAGGGAATTTCTCCCTTCTTGTCCCACAATTAGGGGAATTTCTGCAATTTTGCTCCAAAATACGGGTAATTCCTGCTTTTTAGCCCAAAAATAAGTGGAATGTATACCTTTTGCCACAAAAAAGGGAAATTTCTTCATTTTTACTCCAAAATAAAAGGAATTTCTGCTTTTTTTGCCTCTCAAAAAGTGGAATTTCTGTTTTTTTCCCCCAAAACAAAGGAAATTTCTGTCTCTTTTGCCCCAAAATAACGAAAATTTCTGACTTATTATCCTGAAATAAGTGAAATTTCTGCAATTTTGCCTCAAAATAAGGGAAATTTCTTCCTTTTTGACCCCAAATAAGGGAAATTTCAGCCTTTTTACCTCAAAATAAGAGGAATTTCTGCATTTTTGCCCCAAAATATGAAGATTTCTGCCTTTTTGCCCCAAAATAAGAAAAATTTCTGCAATTTGTACCAAAATAAAAGAAATTTCTGCCTTTTTGCACCAAAATATATAAATTCTGCTTATTTTTCTGAAATAAGTGAAATTTCTGCAATTTTGCCCCAAAATAAGTAAAATTTCTGCAATTTTGCCCCAAAATAAGGGAAATTTCTGGAATTTTGCCCCCAAAATAAGTGGAATTTCTGAGTTTTACCCCAAAATAAGGAGAATTTCTGTCTTTTTGCCCCAACATATAGGGAATTTCTGTTTTTTTGCCCCACAATTAGGGGAATTTCTGCAATTTTGCTTCAAAATACGGGGAATTTCTGCCTTTTTGCCCGAAAATAAGAAGAATGCATACCTTTTTGCCATAAAAAAGGGAAATTTCTTCATTTTTGCTCCAAAATAAGGGGAATTTCTGCTTTTTTGCCTCTAAATAAGTGGAATTTCTGTCTTTTTCCCCAAAAACAAAGGGAATTTCTGTCCTTTTGGCCCCAAAATAAGGATAATTTCTGACTTATTACCCTGAAATAAGTGAAATTTCTGCAATTTTGCCCCAAAATAAGGGAAATTTCTGCCTTTTTGCCCCCAACTAAGGGAAATTTCAGCTTTTTTACCTCAAAATAAGGGGAATTTCGGCATTTTTGCCACAAAATATTAGGAAATTTTTCCTTTTTGCCCCAAAATAAGAAAAATTTCTGCCTTTTTTCCCTGAAATAAGTGAAATTTCTGCAATTTTACCCCAAAATAAGTGAAATTTCTGCAATTTTGCTTTAAAATAAGAAAAATTTCTAGAATTTTGCCCCAAAATAAGTGGAATTTCTGAGTTTTGCCCCAAAATAAGGAGAATTTCTGTCTTTTTGCCCCAACATATAGGGAATTTCTGCCTTTTTGACCTAAAATTAGGGGAATTTTTGCAATTTTGCTCGAAAATACGGGGAATTTCTGCCTTTTTGCCCGAAAATAAGAAGAATGCATACCTTTTTGCCATAAAAAAAGAAATTTCTACATTTTTACTCCAAAATAAAAGTTATTTCTGCTTTTTTGCCTCTAAAAAAGTGGAATTTCTGTCTTTTCCCCCCAAAACAAAGGGAATTTCTGTTTTTTTTGCCCCAAAATAACGAAAATTTCTGACTTATTACTCTGAAATAAGTGAAATTTCTGCAATTTTGCCCCAAAATAAGAGAAATTCTTCTTTTTTGCCCCCAAATAAGGGGAATTTCAGCCTTTTTACTTCAAAATAAGAAAAATTTCTGCATTTTTGCCCCAAAATATGAGAAATTTATGCCTTTTTGCCTCAAAATTAGGGGAGTTTCTGCAATTTTGCTTCAAAATACAGGGAATTTCTGCCTCTTTTTCCGAAAATAAGGGGAACTTCTGCCGATTTGCCCCAAATAATAGGAATTTCTGCATTTTTGCCCCAATATTAGGGGAATTTCTGCAATTTTGCTCCAAAATACGGGAAATTTCTGCTTTTTTGCCAAAAATTAAGGGGATTTTCTGCCTTTTTGCCCCCAAACAAGGGACATTTCTGCAATTTTATCCCAAAATAAGGGGAATTTCTGCCTTTTTGCCCCCAAATAAGGGGAATTTCTACCTTTTTGCCCTGAAATATGTGAAATGTCTGCAATTTTACCACAAAATAAGGTGAATTTCTGACTTTTGCCCCAAAATAATGGGAATTTCTGCATTTTGCCCTAAAATAAGAAAAGTTTTTGCTTTTTTTCTCTGAAATAAGTGAAATTTCTGCAATTTTGCCTCAAAATAAGGGAAATTTCTGCCCTTTTGCCCCCAAATAAGGGCAATTTCAGCCTTTTTACCTCAAAATAAGAGGAATTTCTGCATTTTTACCCCAAAATATGGGAGATTTCTGCCTTTTTGCCCCAAAATAAGAAAAATTTCTGCAATTTTGTAACAAAATAAAAGAAATTTCTGCCTTTTTGCACCAAAATAAGAAAATTCTGCTTTTTTTCTGAAATAAGTGAAATTTATGTAATTTTGCCTGAAAATAAGTGAAATTTCTGCAATTTTGCCCCCAAATAAGGGAAATTTCTGGAATTTTGCCTCAAAATAAGTGGAATTTCTGAGTTTTGCCCCAAAATAAGGAGAATTTCTGTCTTTTTGCCCCAACATATAGGGAATTTCTGCCTTTTTGCCCCACAATTAGGGGAATATCTGCAAGTTTGCTCCAAAATACAGGGAATTTCTGCCTTTTTGCCCGAAAATAAAGGGAATGTATACCTTTTGCCACAAAAAAAAGAAATTTCTTCATTTTTACTCCAAAATAAAAGGAATTTCTGCTTTTTTGCCTCTAAAAAAGTGGAATTACTGTCTTTTTCCCCCAGAACATAGGGAATTTCTGTCTTTTTTGCCCCAAAATAAGGAAAATTTCTGACTTATTACCCTGAAAAAAGTGAAATTTCTGCAATTTTGCCCCAAAATAAGTGAAATTTCTGCATTTTTGCCCCTAAATAAGGGAAATTTCTGCAATTTTGCCCCAAAATAACTGGAATTTCTGAGTTTTTCACCAAAATAAGGAGAATTTCTGTATTTTGCCCCAACATATAGGGAATTTCTGCCTTTTTGCCCCACAATTAGGGGAATTTCTGCAATTTTGCTCTAAAATAGGGGGAATTTCTGCCTTTTTGCCCGAAAATAAGAAGAATGCATACCTTTTTGCCATAAAAAAGGGAAATTTCTTCATTTTTGCTCCAAAATAAGGGGAATTTCTGCATTTTTGCCTCTAAATAAGTGGAATTTCTGTCTTTTTCCCTGAAAACAAAGGGAATTTCTGTCTTTTTTGCCCCAAAGGAAGAAAAATTTCTGCCTTAGTACCCTGAAATAAGTGAAATTTCTGCAATTTTGCCCCAAAATATGGGAAATTTCTGCCTTTTTGCCCCCAAATAAGGGGAATTTCAGCCTTTTTACCTCAAAATAAGGGGAATTTCTGCATTTTTGCCTCAAAATATGGGAAATTTCTGCGTTTTGCCCCAAAATAAGAAAATTTCTGCTTTTTTTCCCTGAAATAAGTGAAATTTCTGCAATTTTGCCCCAAAATAAGTGAAATTTCTGCAATTTTGGCCAAAAATAAGGGAAATTTCTGAAATTTTGTTCCAAAATAAGTGGAATTTCTGAGTTTTGCCCCAAAATAAGGAGAATTTCTGTCTTTTTGCCCCAACATATAGGGAATTTCTGCAATTTTGCTCTTAAATAAGGGGAATTTCTGCCTTTTTGCCTGAAAATAAGAAGAATGCATACCTTTTTGCCATAAAAAAGGGAAATTTCTTCATTTTTGCTCCAAAATAAGGGGAATTTCTGCATTTTTGCCTCTAAATAAGTGGAATTTCTGTCTTTTTCCCTGAAAACAAAGGGAATTTCTGTCTTTTTTGCCACAAAGTAAAAAAAATTTCTGACTTAGTACCCTGAAATAAGTGAAATTTCTGCAATTTTGCCCCAAAATATGGGAAATTTCTGCCTTTTTGCCCCCAAATAAGGGGAATTTCAGCCTTTTTACCTCAAAATAAGGGGAATTTCAGCCTTTTTACCTCAAAATAAGGGGAATTTCTGCTTTTTTGCCTCTAAATAAATGGAATTTCTGTCTTTTTCCACCCATACAAATGGAATTTCTGTAATTTTTGCCCCAAAATAAGGAAAATTTCTGAATTATTACCCTGAAATAAGTGAAATTTCTGCAATTTTGCCCCAGTATAAGAGAAATTTCTGCATTTTTGCCCCCAAATAAGGGGAATTTCAGCCTTTTTACGTCATAATAAGAGGAATTTCTGCATTTTTGCCTCAAAATATTAGAAATTTCTGACTTTTTGCCCCTAAAAACGGAAAATTTCGGCCTTTTTTCCCTGAAAAAAGTGAAATTTCTGCAATTTTGCCCCAAAATAATTGAAATTTCTGCAATTTTGCCCCAAAATAAGGGGAATTTTGGGAATTTTGCCCCAAAATAAATTGAATTTCTGAATTTTGCCCCCAAATGAGGAGAATTTCTGTCGTTTTGCCCTAACATATAGGGAATTTCTGCCTTTTTGCCCCACAATTAGGGGAATTTCTGCAATTTTGCTCCAAAATATGGGGAATTTCTGCTTTTTTGCCTCTAAATAAGTGGAATTTCTGTCTTTTTCCCCCAAAACAAAGGGAATTTCTGCCTTTTTGCCCGAAAATAAGAAGAATGCATACCTTTTTGCCATAAAAAAGGGAAATTTCTTCATTTTTGCTCCAAAATAAGGGGAATTTCTGCATTTTTGCCTCTAAATAAGTGGAATTTCTGTCTTTTTCCCTGAAAACAAAGGGAATTTCTGTCTTTTTTGCCCCAAAGTAAGAAAAACTTCTGACTTATTACCCTGAAATAAGTGAAATTTCTGCAATTTTTCCCCAAAATAAGGAAAATTTCTGCCTTTTTGCAACCAAATAAGGGGAATTTTAGCCTATTTACCTCAAAATAAGGAAATTTTCTGCAATTTTGCCCCAAAATATGAGAAATTTCTGTTTTTTTGCTTCAAAATAAGAATAATTTCTGCAATTTTGTACCAAAATAAATTTTTGCCTTTTTGCCCCAAAATAAGAAAATTTCTGCTTTTTTTTGAAATAAGTGAAATTTCTGTAATTTTGCCCCAAAATAAGTGAAATTTCTGAGTTTTGCTTTAAAATAAGGAGAATTTCTGTCTTTTTGCCCCAACATATAGGGAATTTCTGACTTTTTGCCCCACAATTAGGGGAATTTCTGCAATTTTGCTCTAAAATAGGGGGAATTTCTGCCTTTTTGCCCGAAAATAAGAAGAATGCATACCTTTTTGCCATAAAAAAGGGAAATTTCTTCATTTTTGCTCCAAAATAAGGGGAATTTCTGCATTTTTGCCTTTAAATAAGTGGAAATTCTGACTTTTTCCCTGAAAACAAAGGGAATTTCTGTCTTTTTTGCCCCAAAGTAAGAAAAATTTCTGACTTAGTACCCTGAAATAAGTGAAATTTCTGCAATTTTGCCCCAAAATATGTGAAATTTCTGCCTTTTTGCCCCCAAATAAGAAGAATTTCAGCCTTTTTAACTCAAAATAAGGGGAATTTCTGCATTTTTGTCTCAAAATATGGGAAATTTCTGCCTTTTTGCCCCAAAATAAGAAAATTTCTGCTTTTTTTCCCTGAAATAAGTAAAATTTCTGCAATTTTGCCCCAAAATAAGTGAAATTTCTGCAATTTTGGCCAAAAATAAGGGAAATTTCTGAAATTTTGTTCCAAAATAAGTGGAATTTCTGCGTTTTGCCCCAAAATAAGGAGAATTTCTGTCTTTTTGCCCTACAATAAGGGAATTTCTGCAATTTTACTTCAAAATACGGGAAATTTCTGCCTTTTTGCCTGAAAATAAGAAGAATGCATACCTTTTTGCTATAAAAAGGGAAATTTCTGCAATTTTGCTCCAAAATAAGGGGAATTTCTGCTTTTTTGCCTCTAAATAAATGGAATTTCTGTACTTTTTGCCCCAAAATAAGGAAAATTTCTGAATTATTACCCTGAAATAAGTGAAATTTCTGCAATTTTGCCCCAGTATAAGAGAAATTTCTACATTTTTGCCCCCAAATAAGGCGAATTTCAGCCTTTTTACCTCAAAATAAGGGAAATTTCTGCATTTTTGCCACAAAATATTAGGAATTTCTGCCTTTTTGCCCCCAAAAATGGAAAATTTCGGCCTTTTTTCCCTGAAAAAAGTGAAATTTCTACAATTTTACCCCAAAATAATTGAAATTTCTGCAATTTTGCCCCAAAATAAGGGAAATTTTGGGAATTTTGCAACAAAAGAAATGGAATTTCTGAATTTTGCCCCAAAATAAGGAGAATTTCTGTCGTTTTGCCCTAACATATAGGGAATTTCTGCCTTTTTGCCCCAAAATTAGGGGAATTTCTGAAATTTTGCTCCAAAAAACGGGGAATTTCTGCCTTTTTGCCCGAAAACAAGAAGAATGCATACCTTTTTGCCATAAAAAAGGGAAATTTCTTCATTTTTGCTCCAAAATAAGGGGAATTTCTGCATTTTTGCCTCTTAATAAGTGGAATTTCTGTATTTTTCCCCCAAAACAAAGGGAATTTCTGTCTTTTTTGCCCCAAAATAAGGAAAATTTCTGACTTATTACCCTGATATAAGTGAAATTTCTGCAATTTTGCCCCAAAATAAGGGAAATTTCTGCCTTTTTGCAACCAAATAAGGGGAATTTTAGCCTTTTTACCTCAAAATAAGGGGATTTTCTGCATTTTTGCCCCAAAATATGAGAAATTTCTGCGTTTTTGCCCCAAAATAAGAAAATTTTCTGCAATTTTGTACCAAAATAAAAGAAATTTCTGCCTTTTTGCCCCAAAATAAGAAAATTTCTGCTTTTTTTCCTGAAATAAGTGAAATTTCTGCAATTATGCACCAAAATAAATGAAATTTCTGAGTTTTGCTCTAAAATAAGGAGAATTTCTGTCTTTTCCCCCAACATATAGGGAATTTCTGCCTTTTTGCCCCACAATAAGGGGAATTTCTGCAATTTTGCTCTAAAATATGGGGAATTTCTGCCTTTTTGCCCGAAAATAAGAAGAATGCATACCTTTTTGCCATAAAAAAGGGAAATTTCTTCATTTTTGCTCCAAAATAAGGGGAATTTCTGCATTTTTGCCTCTAAATAAGTGGAATTTCTGTCTTTTTCCACCAAAACAAAGGGAATTTCTGTCTTTTTTGCCCCAAAGTAAGGAAAATTTCTGACTTATTACCCTGAAATAAGTGAAATTTCTGCATTTTTGCCTCAAAATATGGGAAATTTCTGCCTTTTTGCCCAAAATAAGAAAAATTTCTGCAATTTTGTCCCAAAATAAAAGAAATTTCTGTCTTTTTCCCCTGAAATAAGTGAAATTTCTGCAATTTTGCCCCTAAATAAGTGAAATTTCTGCAATTTTGCCCCAAAATAAGGGAAATTTTTGGAATTTTGCCCCAAAATAAGTGGAATTTCTGAGTTTTGCCCCAAAATATGGAGAATTTCTATCTTTTTGCCCCAACATATAGGGAATTTCTGTTTTTTTGCCCTACAATTAGGGGAATTTCTGCAATTTTGCTCTAAAATAGGGGGAATTTCTGCCTTTTTGCCCGAAAATAAGAAGAATGCATACCTTTTTGCCATAAAAAAGAGAAATTTTTTCATTTTTGCTCCAAAATAATGGGAATTTCTGCTTTTTTGCCTCTAAATAAGTGGAATTTCTGTCTTTTACCCCCAAAACAAAGAGAATTTCTGTCTTTTTTTGCCCCAAAATAAAGAAAATTTCTGACTTATTACCCTGAAATAAGTGAAATTTCTGCAATTTTTCTTCCAAATAAGGAAAATTTCTGCCTTTTTGCAAACAAATAAGGGGAATTTTAGCCTTTTTACCTCAAAATAAGGAAATTTTCTGCAATTTTGCCCCAAAATATGAGAAATTTCTGCTTTTTTGCCCCAAAATAAGAATAATTTCTGCAATTTTGTACCAAAATAAAAGAAAATTCTGCCTTTTTGCCCCAAAATAAGAAAATTTCTGCTTTTTTTTCTGAAATAAGTGAAATTTCTGTAATTTTGCCCCAAAATAAGTGAAATTTCTGAGTTTTGCTTTAAAATAAGGAGAATTTCTGTCTTTTTGCCCCAACATATAGGGAATTTCAGCCTTTTTGCCCCACAATTAGGGGAATTTCTGCAATTTTGCTCTAAAATAGGGGGAATTTCTGCCTTTTTGCCCGAAAATAAGAAAATGCATACCTTTTTCCCATAAAAAAGGGAAATTTCTTCATTTTTTGCGCCAAAATAAGGGGAATTTCTGCATTTTTGCCTCTAAATAAGTGGAATTTCTGTTTTTTTCCCTGAAAACAAAGGGAATTTCTGTCTTTTTTGCCCCAAAGTAAGAAAAATTTCTGACTTAGTACCCTGAAATAAGTGAAATTTCTGCAATTTTGCCCCAAAATATGGGAAATTTCTGCCTTTTTGCCCCCAAATAAGGGGAATTTCAGCCTTTTTACCTCAAAATAAGGGGAATTTCTGCATTTCTGCCTCAAAATATGGGAAATTTCTGCCTTTTTGCCCCAAAATAAAAAAATTTCTGCTTTTTTTCCCTGAAATAAGTGAAATTTCTGCAATTTTGCCCCAAAATAAGTGAAATTTCTGCAATTTTGGCCAAAAATAAGGGAAATTTCTGAAATTTTGTTCTAAAATAAGTGGAATTTCTGAGTTTTGCCCCAAAATAATTAGAATTTCTGTCTTTTTGCCCTACAATTAAGGGAATTTCTGCAATTTAACTCCAAAATACAGGGAATTTCTGCCTTTTTGCCTGAAAATAAGAAGAATGCATACCTTTTTGCTATAAAAAGGGAAATTTCTGCAATTTTGCTCCAAAATAAGGGGAATTTCTGCTTTTTTGCCTCAAAATAAATGGAATTTCTGTCTTTTTCCCCCCATACAAATGGAATTTCTGTATTTTTTGCCCCAAAATAAGGAAAATTTCTGAATTATTACCCTGAAATAAATGAAATTTCTGCAATTTTGCCCCAGTATAAGAGAAATTTCTGCATTTTTGCCCCCAAATAAGGGGAATTTCAGCCTTTTTACCTCAAAATAAGGGAAATTTCTGCATTTTTGCCACAAAATATTAAGAATTTCTGCCTTTTTGCTCCCAAAAATGGAAAATTTCGGCCTTTTTTCCCTGAAAAAAGTGAAATTTCTGCAATTTTGCACCTAAATAAATGAACTTTCTGCAATTTTGCCCCAAAAGAAGGGAAATTTTGGGAATTTTGCACCAAAAGAAATGGAATTTCTGAATTTTGCCCCAAAATAAGGAGAATTTCTGTCGTTTTGCCCTAACATATAGGGAATTTCTGCCTTTTTGCCCCAAAATTAGGGGAATTTCTGCAATTTTGCTCCAAAAAACGGGGAATTTCTGCCTTTTTGCCCGAAAACAAGAAGAATGCATACCTTTTTGCCATAAAAAAGGGAAATTTCTTCATTTTTGCTCCAAAATAAGGGGAATTTCTGCATTTTTGCCTCTTAATAAGTGGAATTTCTGTCTTTTTCCCCCAAAACAAAGGGAATTTCTGTCTTTTTTGCCCCAAAATAAGGAAAATTTCTGACTTATTACCCTGATATAAGTGAAATTTCTGCAATTTTGCCCCAAAATAAGGGAAATTTCTGCCTTTTTGCAACCAAATAACGGGAATTTTAGCCTTTTTACCTCAAAATAAGGGGATTTTCTGCATTTTTGCCCCAAAATATGAGAAATTTCTGCCTTTTTGCCCCAAAATAAGAAAATTTTCTGCAATTTTGTACCAAAATAATAGAAATTTCTGCCTTTTGCCCCAAAATAAGAAATTTTCTGCTTTTTTTTCTGAAATAAGTGAAATTTTTGCAATTTTGCCCCAAAATAAATGAAATTTCTGAGTTTTGCTCTAAAATAAGGAGAATTTCTGTCTTTTCCCCCCAACATATAGGGAATTTCTGCCTTTTTGCCCCACAATAAGAAGAATTTCTGCAATTTTGCTCTAAAATAGGGGAATTTCTGACTTTTTGCCTGAAAATAAGAAGAATGCATACCTTTTTGCCATAAAAAAGGGAAATTTCTTCATTTTTGCTCCAAAATAAGGGGAATTTCTGCATTTTTGCCTCTAAAGAATTGGAATTTCTGTCTTTTTCCACCAAAACAAAGGGAATTTCTGTATTTTTTGCGCCAAAGTAATGAAAATTTCTGACTTATTACCCTGAAATAAGTGAAATTTCTGCATTTTTGCCTCAAAATATGGGAAATTTCTGCCTTTTTGCCCAAAATAAGAAAAATTTCTGCAATTTTGTACCAAAATAAAAGAAATTTCTGTCTTTTTCCCCTGAAATAAGTGAAATTTCTGCAATTTTGCCCATAATAAGTGAAATTTCTGCAATTTTGCCCCAAAATAAGGGAAATTTCTGCAATTTTGCCCCAAAATAAGTGGAATTTCTGAGTTTTGCCCCAAAATATGGAGAATTTCTGTCTTTTCCCCAACATATAGGGAATTTCTGTTTTTTTCCCCACAATTAGGGGAATTTCTGCAATTTTGCTCTAAAATAGGGGGAATTTCTGACTTTTTGCCCGAAAATAAGAAGAATGCATACCTTTTTGCCATAAAAAAGGGAAATTTCTTCATTTTTGCTCCAAAATAAGGGGAATTTCTGCATTTTTGCCTCTAAATAAGTGGAATTTCTGTCTTTTTCCCTGAAAACAAAGGGAATTTCTGTCTTTTTTGCCCCAAAGGAAGAAAAATTTCTGCCTTAGTACCCTGAAATAAGTGAAATTTCTGCAATTTTGCCCCAAAATATGGGAAATTTCTGCTTTTTTGCCCCCAAATAAGGGGAATTTCAGCCTTTTTACCTCAAAATAAGGGGAATTTCTGCATTTCTGCCTCAAAATATGGGAAATTTCTGCCTTTTTGCCCCAAAATAAGAAAATTTCTGCTTTTTTTCCCTGAAATAAGTGAAATTTCTGCAATTTTGCCCCAAAATAAGTGAAATTTCTGCAATTTTGGCCAAAAATAAGTTAAATTTCTGAAATTTTGTTCCAAAATAAGTGGAATTTCCGAGTTTTGCCCCAAAATAAGGAGAATTTCTGTCTTTTTGCCCCACAATTAAGGGAATTTCTGCAATTTTACTCCAAAATACGGGGAATTTCTGCCTTTTTGCCTGAAAATAAGAAGAATGCATACCTTTTGGCTATAAAAAGGGAAATTTCTGCAATTTTGCTCCAAAATAAGGGGAATTTCTGCTTTTTTGCCTCTAAATAAATGGAATTTCTGTCTTTTTCCCCCCATACAAATGGAATTTCTGTATTTTTTGCCCCAAAATAAGGAAAATTTCTGAATTATTACCCTGAAATAAGTGAAATTTCTGCAATTTTGCCACAGTATTAGAGAAATTTCTGCATTTTTGCCCCGAAATAAGGGGAATTTCAGCCTTTTTATCTCAAAATAAGAGGAATTTCTGCATTTTTGCCGCAAAATATTAGGAATTTCTGCCTTTTTGCCCCCAAAAACGGAAAATTTCGGCCTTTTTTCCCTGAAAAAAGTGAAATTTCTGCAATTTTGCCCCAAAATAATTGAAATTTCTGCAATTTTGCCCCAAAATAAGGGGAATTTTGGGAATTTTGCCCCAAAATAAATGGAATTTCTGAATTTTGCCCCCAAATGAGGAGAATTTCTGTCGTTTTGCCCTAACATATAGGGAATTTCTGCCTTTTTGCCCCACAATTAGGGGAATTTCTGCAATTTTGCTCCAAAATATGGGGAATTTCTGCTTTTTTGCCTCTAAATAAGTGGAATTTCTGTCTTTTTCCCCCAAAACAAGGAATTTCTGTTTTTTTGCCCCAAAATAAGGAAAATTTCTGACTTATTACCTTGAAATAAGTGAAATTTCTGCAATTTTGCCCAAAAATAAGGAAAACTTCTGCCATTTTGCCCCAAAATAAGGGGAATTTCAGCCTTTTTACATCAAAATAAGTGAAATTTCTGCAATTTTGCCCCAAAATAAGGGAAATTTCTTCTTTTTTGCCCCAAAATAAGAAAAATTTCTGTAATTTTGTACCAAAATAAAAGAAATTTCTGCCTTTTTGCCCCAAAATAAAAAATTTCTGACTTATTACCCTAAAATAAGTGAAATTTCTGGAATTTTGCCACAAAATCAGGGCAATTTCTGCCTTTTTGCTCCCAAATAAAGAGAATTTCAGCCTTTTTACCTAAAAATAAGGGGAATTTCTGAATTTTTGCCCCAAAATATAGGAAATTTCTGCCTTCTTGCCCCAAAATAAGAAAAATTTCTGCAATTTTGTACAAAAATAAAAGAAATTTCTCCTTTTTTGCCCCAACACAAGAAAATTTCTGCTTTTTTCTTCTGAAATAAGTGAAATTTCTCCAATTTTGCCTTAAAATAAGTGATATTTCTGCAATTTTGCCCCAAAATAAGGGAAATTTATGGAATTTTGCCCCAAAATATGTGGAATATCTGAGTTTTGCCCCAAAATAAGGAGAATTTCTGTCTTTTTGCCCCAACATATAGGGAATTTCTGCCTTTTTGCCCGAAAATAAGAAGAATGCATACCTTTTTGCCATGAAAAAGGGAAATTTCTTCATTTTTGCTCCAAAATAAGGGGAATTTCTGCTTTTTTGCCTCTAAATAAGTGGAATTTCTGTCTTTTTCCCCCAAAACAAAGGGAATTTCTGTCTTTTTTGCCCCAAAATAAAGAAAATTTCTGTAATTTTGCACCAAAATAAAAGAAATTTCTGCCTTTTTGCCCCCAAATAAGAAAATTTTTCCTTTTTTTCTGAAATAAGTGAAATTTCTGCAATTTTGCCCCAAAATAAGAGAAATTTCTGCCTTTTTGCCCCCAAATAAGGGAAATTTCAGCCTTTTTACCTCAAAATAAAGAAAATTTCTACATTTTTGCCCCAAAATATGGGAAATTTATGCCTTTTTGCCCCAAAATAAGAAAAATTTCTGCAATTTTGCACCAAAATAAAAGAAATTTCTGCCTTTTTGCCACAGAATAAGAAAAATTTCTCCAATTCTGTACCAAAATAAAAGAAATTTCTAAAATTTTGCTCCAAAATAAGGGAAATTTTTGATTTTTGCCCAGATATAAGGAGAATTTCTGTATTTTTGCCCCAAAATAAAGGGAATTTCTGCCTTTTTGCCCCCAAATTAGGGGAGTTTCTGCAATTTTGCTTCAAAATAATGGGAATTTCTGCCTCTTTTCCTGAAAATAAGGGGAACTTCTGCCAATTTGCCCCAAATAAAGGGAATTTCTGCATTTTTGCCCCAATATTAGGAGAATTTCTGCAATTTTGCTCCAAAATACAGGGAATTTCTGCCTTTTTGCCCGAAATTAAGGGGATTTTCTGCCTTTTTGCCCCCAAACAAAGGTAATTTCTGAAATTTTATCCCAAAATAAGGGGAATTTCTGCCTTTTTGCCCCCAGATAAGGGCAATTTCTGCCTTTATGCCCTGAAATATGTGACATGTCTTCAATTTTACCCCAAAATAAGGTGAATTTCTGCCTTTTTGCCCCAAAATAATGGGAATTTCTGCATTTTGCCAAAAATAAGAAAGATTTTTGTTTTTTTCTCTGAAATAAGTGAAATTTCTGCAATTTTGCCTTAAAATAAAAGAAATATCTTCAATTTTTTCCCATAATAAAAAAATTTTCTGCAATTTTGCCCCAAAATAAAGGGAATTTCTGTTTTTTGTCCCCAAATAAAGGAAATTTCTGCAATTTTGCCATAAAATAAGGGGAATTTCTGCCTTTTGCCCCAAAATAAGAAAATTTCTCATTTTTATTCTGAAATAAGTGAAATTTCTGCAATTTTGCTCCAAAATACGGGGAATTTCTGCCTTTTTGTCCGAAAATAAAAAGAATGCATACCTTTTTGCCATAAAAAAGGGAAATCTCTTAATTTTTACTCCAAAATAAGTGGAATTTCTGCTTTTTTGCCTCTAAATAAGTGGAATTTCTGTCTTTTTATCCCAAAACAAAGGGAATTTCTGTCTTTTTTGCCCCAAAATAAGGAAAATTTCTGACTTATTACCCTGAAATAAGTGAAATTTCTGCAATTTTGCCCCAAAATAAGGGAAATTTCTGCCTTTTTGCCCCGAAATAAGGGGAATTTCAGCCTTTTTACCTCAAAATAAGGGGAATTTCTGCATTTTTGTTCCAAAATATGGGAAATTTCTTCCTTTTTGCCACAAAATAAGAAAAATTTCTGCAATTCTGTACCAAAATAAAAGAAATTTCTAAAATTTTGCCCCAAAATAAGGGATATTTTTGATTTTTGCCCCAAAATAAGGGGAATTTCTGCCTTTTTGCCCCAAAATAAAGAAAATTACTGCATGTTTTACCCCAAAATTAGGTAAATTTCTGCAATTTTGCTCTAAAATACGGGGATTTTCTGCCTTTTTCTCCGAAAATAAAGGGAATTTCTGCCATTTTGCCGCGAAATAAGTGAAATTTCTGCAGTTTTACCCCAAAATAAAGGGACGTTCTGCGTTTTTGCCCCAAAATTAGGGGAATTTCTGCAATTTTGCTCCAAATTACGGGGAATTTCTGCCTTTTTTTCCCCATAATTAGGGGAATTTCTGCAATTTTGCTCGAAAATAAAAAGAATGTATACCTTTTTGCCATAAAAAAGGTTAATTTCTTCATTTTTTACCCCAAAATAAGGGGATTTTCCGCCTTTTTGACTCAAAATAAGTGCAATTTCTGACTTTTCCACAAAAATAAACGGAATTTCTGTCTTTTTCCTTTATAATAAGGGGAATTTCTAACTTTTTGCCCCAAAATAAGGGGAATTTCAGCCTTTTTACCTCAAAATAAGAGGAATTTCTGCATTTTTGTCGAAAAATATGGGAAATTTCTGCATTTTTGCCCAAATTAAGAAAAATTTCTGCAATTTTGTACCAAAATAAATGAAATTTCTGCCTTTTTGCCCCAAAATAAGAAAATTTGTGCTTTTTTTTCTTTGAAATAAGTGAAATTTCTGCAATTTTGCTCCAAAATAAGGGAAATTTCTGAAATTTTGCCCCAAAATAAGTGGAATTTCTGAGTTTTGCCCCAAAATAAGGAGAATTTCTTTCTTTTTGCCCCAATATATGGGGGATTTCTGCCTTTTTGCCACACAATTAGGGGAATTTCTGCAATTTTGCTCCAAAATACGGGGTATTTCTGCCTTTTTGCCCGAAAATAAGAAGAATGCATACCTTTTTGCCATAAGAAATAGAAATTTCTTCATTTTTGCTTCAAAATAAGGGGATTATCTGCTTTTTTGCCTATAAATAAGTGGAATTTCTGCCATTGTGCCCCAAAACAAAGGGAATTTCTGTCTTTTTTGCCTCAAAATAAGGAAAATTTCTGACTTATTTCCCTGAAATAAGTGAAATTTCTGCAATTTTGCCCTAAAATAAGAGAAATTTCTGCCTTTTTGCCCCCAAATAAGGGGAATTTCAGCCTTTTTACCTCAAAATAAGAAGAATTTCTGCATTTTTGCCCCAAAATATGGGAAATTTCTGCATTTTTGCCACAAAATAAGAAAAATTTCTGCAATTCTGTACCAAAATAAAAGAAATTTCTAAAATTTTGCTCGAAAATTAGGGAAATTTCTGATTTTTGCCCCGATATAAGGAGAATTTCTGTATTTTTGCCCCAAAATAAAGGGAATTTCTGCCTTTTTGCCCCAAAATTAGGGGAGTTTCTGCAATTTTGCTTCAAAATACAGGGAATTTCTGCCTCTTTTCCCAAAAATAAGAAGAACTTCTGCCGATTTGCCCCAAATAAAGGGAATTTCTGGATTTTTGCCCCAATATTAGGGGAATTTCTGCAATTTTGCTCCAAAATACGGGGAATTTCTGCCTTTTTGCTCGAAATTAAGGGGATTTTTTGCCTTTTTGCCCCCAAACAAGGGAAATTTCTGCAATTTTATCCCAAAATAAGGGGAATTTCTGCCTTTTTGCCCCCAAATAAGGGGAATTTCTGCCTATTTGCCCTGAAATATGTGACATGTCTTCAATTTTACCCAAAAATAAGGTGAATTTCTGCCTTTTTGTCCCAAAATAATGGGAATTTCTGCATTTTGCCCTAAAATAAGAAAAATTTTTGCTTTTTTTCTCTGAAATAAGTGAAATTTCTGCAATTTTGCCTTAAAATAAAAGAAATATCTGCAATTTTTCCCCATAATAAAGGAATTTTCTGCAATTTTGCCCCAAAATAAAGGGAATTTCTGTTTTTTGTCCCCAAATATGGAAAATTTCTGCAATTTTGCCCTAAAATAAGTGGAATTTCTACCTTTTGCCCCAAAATAAGAAAATTTCTCTTTTTTTTTCTGAAATAAGTAAAATTTCTGCAATTTTGCTCCAAAATACGGGGAATTTCTGCCTTTTTGCCCGAAAATAAAAAGAATGCATACCTTTTTGCCATAAAAAAGGGAAATTTCTTAATTTTTGCTTCAAAATAATGGGAATTTCTGCTTTTTTTGCCTCTATATAAGTAGAATTTCTGTCTTTTTCCCCCAAAACAAAGGGAATTTCTGTCTTTTTTGCCCCAAAATAAGGAAAATTTCTGACTTATTACCCTGAAATAAGTAAAATTTCTGCAATTTAGCCCCAAAATAAGGAAAATTTCTGCCTTTTTGCCCCCAAATAAGGGGAATTTCAGCCTTTTTACCTCAAAATAAGGGGAATTTTTGCATTTTTGCCCCAAAATATGGAAAATTTATGAATTTTTGCCCCAAAATAAGAAAAATTTCTGCAATTTTGTACCAAAATAAAAGAAATTTCTGCATTTTGCCCCAAAATAAGAAAATTTCTCCTTTATTTTCTGAAATAAGTGAAATTTCTGCAATTTTGCCCCAAAATAAATGAAATTTCTTCCTTTTTTCCCCAAAATAAGGGGAATTTCAGCCTTTTTACCTCAAAATAAGGGCAATTTCTGCATTTCTGTTCCAAAATATGGGAATTTTCTGCCTTTTTGTCACCAAAGAAGAAAAATTTCTGCAATTCTGTACCAAAATAAAAGAAATTTCTAAAATTTTGCCCCAAAATAAAGGAAATTTTTGATTTTTGTCCCGAAATAAGGAGAATTTCTGTATTTTTGCCCCAAAATAAAGGGAATTTCTGCCTTTTTGCCCCAATATTAGGGGAATTTCTGCAATTTTTCTCCAAAATACGGGGAATTTCTGCCTTTTTGCCCAAAATTAAGAAGATTTTCTGCCTTTTTGCCCCCAAACAAGGGGAATTTCTGCAATTTTATAGAAAATAAGGGGAATTTCAGCCTTTTTGCCCCAAAAAAGGGGAATTTCTGCCTTTTTGCCCTGAAATATGTGAAATGTCTGCAATTTTTCCCCAAAATAAGGTGAATTTCTGCTATTGTGCCCCAAAATAATGGGAATTTCTGCATTTTGCCCTAAAATAAGATAAATTTTTGCTTTTTTTCTCTGAAATAAGTGAAATTTCTGCAATTTTGCCTTAAAATAAAAGAAATATCTGCAATTTTCCCCCATAATAAAGGTATTTTCTGCAATTTTGCCACAAAATAAAGGGAATTTCTGTTTTTTGTTTCAAAATAAGGGAAATTTCTGCAATTTTGCCCTAAAATAAGGGGAATTTCTGCCTTTTGCCCCAAAATAAGAAAATTTCTCCTTTTTTTCTGAAATAAGTGAAATTTCTGCAATTTTGCCCAAAAATAAGTGAAATTTCTGAATTTTGCCCTAAAATAAGGAGAATTTCTGTCTTTTTGCCACAACATATTGGGAATTTTTGCCTTTTTGCCCCAACATATAGGGAATTTCTGCATTTTTGCCCCACAATTAGGGGAATTTCTGCAATTTTGCTCCAAAATACGGGTAATTTCTGCAATTTTGCCCCAAAATAAGTGGAATTTCTGCAATTTTGCCCCAAAGTAAGGGAAATTTCTGGAATTTTGCCCCAAAATAAGTGGAATTTCTGAGTTTTGCCCCAAAATAAGGAGTATTTCTGTCTTTTTGCCCCAACATATAGGGAATTTCTGCCTTTTTGCCCCACAATAAGGGGAATTTCTGCAATTTTGCTCCAAAATACGGGGAATTTCTGCCTTTTTGCCCGAAAATAAGAACAATGCATAACTTTTTGCCATAAAATAGCGAAATTTCTTCATTTTTGCTTCAAAATAATGGGAATTTCTGCTTTTTTGCCTCTAAATAAGTGGAATTTCTGTCCTTTTCCCCCAAAACAAAGGGAATTTCTGTCTTTTTTGCCCCAAAATAAGGTAAATTTCTGACTTATTACCCTGAAATAAGTGAAATATCTCCAATTTTGCCCCAAAATAAGGAAAATTTCTGCCTTTTTGCCCCCAAATAAGGGAAATTTCAGCCTTTTTACCTCAAAATAAGGGGAATTTCTGCATTTTTGCCACAAAATAAAAGAAATTTCTGTTTTTTTGCCCCAAAATAAGGAAAATTTCTGCCTTTTTTCCATGACATAAGTGAAATTTCTGCAATTTTGCCCCAAAATAAGTGAAATTTCTGCAATTTTGCCACAAAATAAGGGAAATTTCTGGAAGTTTGCCCCAAAATAAGTGGAATTTCTGAGTTTTGCCCCAAAATAAGGAGAATTTCTGTCTTTTTGCCCTAACATATGGGGAATTTCTGCTTTTTTGCCCCACAATTATGAGAATTTCTGCAATTTTGCTCCATAATACAAGGAATTTCTGCTTTTTAGCCCAAAAATAAGTGGAATGTATACCTTTTGCCACAAAAAAGGGAAATTTCTTCATTTTTACTCCAAAATAAAAGGAATTTCTGCTTTTTTGCCTCTAAAAAAGTGGAATTTCTGTGTTTTTCCCCCAAAACAAAGGGAATTTCTGTCTTTTTTGCCCCAAAATAAGGAAAATTTCTGACTTATTACAATGAAATAAGTGAAATTTCTGCAATTTTGCCTCAAAATAAGGGAAATTTTTGCTTTTTTCCCCCAAATAAGGGAAATTTCAGCCTTTTTACCTCAAAATAAGAGGAATTTCTGCATTTTTCCCCTAAATATGGGAGATTTCTGCCTTTTGCCCCAAAATAAGAAAAATTTCTGCAATTTTGTACCAAAATAAAAGAAATATCTGCCTTTTTGCACCAAAATAGGAAAATTTCTGAATTTTTTTCTGAAATAAGTGAAGTTTCTGCAATTTTACCCCAAAATAAGTGAAATTTCTGCAATTTTGCCCCAAAATAAGGGAAATTTCTGGAATTTTGCCCCAAAATAAGTGGAATTTCTGAGTTTTGCCCCAAAATAAGGAGAATTTCTGTCTTTTTGCCCCAACATATAGGGAATTTCTGCCTTTTTGCCCCACAATTAGGGGAATTTCTGCAATTTTGCTCCAAAATACGGGGAATTTCTGCCTTTTTGCCCGAAAATAAGAAGAATGCATACTTTTTTGCCATAAAAAAGGGAAATTTCTTCAGTTTTGCTCCAAAATAAGGGGAATTTCTGCTTTTTTGCCTCTAAATAAGTGGAATTTCTGTCTTTATCCCCAAAAACAAAGGCAATTTCTGTCTTATTTGCCCCAAAATAAGGAAAATTTCTGACTTATTACCCTGAAATAACTGAAATTTCTGCAATTTTGCTCGAAAATAAGGGAAATCTCTGCCTTTTTCCCGCCAAATAAGGGGAATTTAAGCCTTGTTACCTCAAAATAAGAGGAATTTCTGCATTTTTACCCCAAAATATGGGAGATTTCTGCCTTTTTGTTCCAAAATAAGAATAATTTATGCAATTTTGTACCAAAATAAAAGAAACTTCTGCCTTTTTGCACCAAAATAAGAAAATTTCTGCTTTTTTTTCTGAAATAAGTGAAATTTCTGCAATTTTGCTCCAAAATAAGTGAAATTTCTGCAATTTTGCCCCAAAATAAGGGAAATTTCTTCAGTTTTGCTCCAAAATAAGGGGAATTTCTGCTTTTTTGCCTCTAAATAAGTGGAATTTCTGTCTTTATCCCCCAAAACAAAGGGAATTTCTGTCTTTTTTGCCCCAAAATAAGGAAAATTTCTGACTTATTACTCTGAAATAAGTGAAATTTCTGCAATTTTGCTCCAAAATAAGGGAAATTTCTGCTTTTTGCCCCCAAATAAGGGGAATTTAAGCCTTTTTACCTCAAAATAAGAGGAATTTCTGCATTTTTGCCCCAAAATATGGGAGATTTCTGCTTTTTTGTTCCAGAATAAGAAAAATTTATGCAATTTTGTACCAAAATAAAAGAAATTTCTGCCTTTTTGCACCAAAATAAGAAAATTTCTGCTTTTTTTTCTGAAATAAGTAAAATTTCTGCAATTTTGCCCCAAAATAAGTGAAATTTCTGCCTTTTTGCCCCAAAATAAGGGGAATTTCAGCCTTTTTACCTCAAAATAAGAAGAATTTCTGCATTTTTGTTCCAAAATATGAGAAATTTGTGCCTTTTTGCAACAAAATAAGAAAAATATCTGCAATTCTGTACCAAAATAAAAGAAATTTCTAAAATTTTGCCCCAAAATAAAAGAAATTTCTGATTTTTGCCTCGAAAAAATGAGAATTTCTGTATTTTTGCTCCAAAATTAGGGGAGTTTCTGCAATTTTGTTCAAAATACAGGGAATTTCTGCCTCTTTTCGCGAAAATAAGTGGAACTTCTGCCGATTTGCCCCAAATAAAGGGAATTTCTGCATTTTTGCCCCAATATTAGGGGAATTTCTGCAATTTTGCTCCAAAATACGGGGAATTTCTGCTTTTTTGCCCGAAATTATGGGGATATTCTGCATTTTGCCCCCAAACAAGGGACATTTCTGCAATTTTATCCCAAAATAAGGGGAATATCTGCCTTTTTGCCCCCAAATAAGGGGAATTTATGCCTTTTTGCCCCCAAAATAATGGGAATTTCTGCATTTTGCCCTAAAATAAGAAAAATTTTTGCTTTTTTTCTCCGAAATAAGTGAAATTTCTGCAATTTTGTCTCAAAATAAGGGAAATTTCTGCCTTTTTGCTTCCAAATAATGTGAATTTCAGCCTTTTTACCTCAAAATAAGAGGAATTTCTGCATTTTGCCCCAATATATGGGAGATTTCTGCATTTTTGCCCCACAATAAGAAAAATTTCTGCAATTTTGTACCAAAATAAAAGAAATTTCTGCCTTTTTGCACCAAAATAAATAAATTCTGCTTTTTTTCCGAAATAAGAGAAATTTCTGCAATTTTTCCCCAAAAAAGTGAAATTTCTGCAATTTTGCCCCAAAATAAGGGAAATTTCTGGCATTTTGCCCCAAAATAAGTGCAATTTCTGAGTTTTGCCCCAAAATAAGGAGAATTTCTGTCTTTTTGCCCCAACATATAGGAAATTTCTGCCTTTTTGCCCCACAATTAGGGGAATTTCTGCAATTTTTCTCCAAAATACAGGGAATTTCTGCCTTTTTGCCCGAAAATAAGAAGAATGTATACCTTTTTGCCATAAAAAAGGGAAATTTTTTCATTTTTGCTCCAAAATAAGGGGAATTTCTGCCTTTTTGCCCTGAAATATGTGAAATGTCTGCAATTTCACCCCAAAATAAGGTGAATTTCTGCCATTGTGCCCCAAAATAATGGGAATTTCTGCATTTTGCCCTAAAATAAGAAAAAGTTTTGCTTTTTTTCTCTGAAATAAGTGAAATTTCTGCAATTTATCCTTAAAATAAAAGAAATATCTGCAGTTTTTCCCCATAATAAAGGTATTTTCTGTAATATTGCCCCAAAATAAAGAGAATTTCTGTTTTTTGTCACAAAATAAGGGAAATTTTTGCAATTTTGCTCTATAATAAGGAGAATTTCTGCCTTTTGCCCCAAAATAAGAAAATTTCTCCTTTTTTTTCTGAAATAAGTGAAATTTCTGCAATTTTGCCCAAAAATAAGTGAAATTTCTGAATTTTGCCCCAAAATAAGGACAATTTCTGTCTTTTTGCACAACATATAGGGAATTTTTGCCTTTTTGCACACAATTAGGGAAATTTCTGCAATTTTGCTCCAAAATACGGGGAATTTCTGCCTTTTTGTCTGAAAATAAGAAGAATGCATACCTTTTTTCCATAAAAAAGGAAAATTTCTTCATTTTTGCTCCAAAATAAGAAGAATTTCTGCTTTTTTGCCTCTAAATAAGTTGAATTTCTCTCTTTTTCCCCCAAAGCAAAGGGAATTTCTGTCTTTTTTGCCCCAAAATAAGAAAAATTTCTGCCTTTTTTCCCTGAAATAAGTGATATTTCTGCAATTTTGCCCCAAAATAAGTAAAATTTCTGCAATTTTGCCCCAAAATAAGGGAAATATCTGGAATTTTGCCCCAAAATAAGTAGAATTTCTGAGTTTTGCCCCAAAATAATAAGAATTTCTTTCCTTTTGCCCTAACATATAGAGAATTTCTGCATTTTTGCCCCACAATTAGGGGAATTTCTGCAATTTTGCTCCAAATACGGGGAATTTCTGCTTTTTTGCCCGAAAATATAAAGAATGCATACCTTTTTGCCATAAAAAAAGAAAATTTCTTCATTTTTGCTCCAAAATAAGGGGAATTTATGCTTTTTTGCCTCTAAATAAGTGGAATTTCTGTCTTTTCCCCCCAAAACAAAGAAAATTTCTGTCATTTGGCCCCAAAATAAGGAAAATTTTTGACTTATTACCCTGAAATAAGTGAAATTTCTGCAATTTTGCCCCAAAATAAGGGAAATTTCTGCCTTTTTGCCCCCAATGAAGGGGAATTTCAGCTTTTTTACCTCAAAATAAGGGGAATTTCTGCCTTTTTCAGACAAAATATTAGGAATTTCTGCCTTTTTGCACCAAAATAAGGAAAATTTCTGCTTTTTTTCTCTGAAATAAGTGAAATTTCTGCAATTTTGCCCCAAAATAAGTGAAATTTCTGCAATTTTGCCCCTAAATAAGGGAAATTTCTGGAATTTTGCCCCAAAATAAGTGGAATTTCTGAGTTTTGCCCCAAAATAAGGAGAATTTCTGTCTTTTTGCCCCAACATATAGGGAATTTCTGCCTTTTTGCCCCACAATTAGGGGAATTTCTGCAATTTTGCTCCAAAATACGGGGAATTTCTGCTTTTTAGCCCAAAAATAAGTGGAATGTATACCTTTTGCCACAAAAAAGGGAAATTTCTTCATTTTTACTCCAAAATAAAAGGAATTTCTGCTTTTCTGCCTCTAAAATAGTGGAATTTCTGTCTTTTTCCCCCAAAACAAAGGGAATTTCTGTCTTTTTTGCCCCATAATAAGGAAAATTTCTGACTTATTACAATGAAATAAGTGAAATTTCTGCAATTTTGCCTCAAAATAAGGGAAATTTCTGCCTTTTTGCCACCAAATAATGGGAATTTCAGGCTTTTTACCTCAAAATAAGTGGAATTTCTGCATTTTTGCCCCAAAATATGGGAGATTTCTGCCTTTTTGTCCCAAAATGAGAAAAATTTCTGCAATTTTGTACCAAAATCAAAGAAATTTCTGCCTTTTTGCACCAAAATAGGAAAATTTCTGAATTTTTTTTAAATAAGTGAAATTTCTGCAATTTTGCTTCAAAATAAGTGAAATTTCTGCAATTTTGCCCCAAAATAAAAGAAATTTCTGGAATTTTGCCCCAAAATAAGTGGAATTTCTGAGTTTTGCCCCGAAATAAGGAGAATTTCTGTCTTTTTGCCCCAACATATAGGGAATTTCTGCCGTTTTGCCCCACAATTAGGGGAATTTCTGCAATTTTGATCCAAAATACGGGGAATTTCTGCCTTTTGCCCGAAAATAAGAAGAATGCATACCTTTTTGCGATAAAAAAGAGAAATTTCTTCAGTTTTGCTCCAAAATAAGGGGAATTTCTGCTTTTTTGCCTCTAAATAAGTGGAATTTCTGTCTTTATCCTTCAAAACAAAGGGAATTTTTGTCTTTTTTGCCCCAAAATAAGGAAAATTTCTGACTTATTACCCTGAAATAAGTGAAATTTCTGCAATTTTGCCCCATAATAAGTGGAATTTCTGAGTTTTGCCCCAAAATAAGGAGAATTTCTGTCTTTTTGCCTCAACATACAGGGAATTTCTGCCTTTTCGCCCCACAATTAGGGGAATTTCTGCAATTTTGCTCCAAAATACGGGGAATTTCTGCTTTTTTGCCCGAAAATATAAAGAATGCATACCTTTTTGCCATAAAAAAAGAAAATTTCTTCATTTTTGCTCCAAAATAAGGGGAATTTATGCTTTTTTGCCTCTAAATAAGTGGAATTTCTGTCTTTTCCCCCCAAAACAAAGAAAATTTCTGTCATTTGGCCCCAAAATAAGGAAAATTTTTGACTTATTACCCTGAAATAAGTGAAATTTCTGCAATTTTGCCCCAAAATAAGGGAAATTTCTGCCTTTTTGCCCCCAATGAAGGGGAATTTCAGCTTTTTTACCTCAAAATAAGGGGAATTTCTGCCTTTTTCAGACAAAATATTAGGAATTTCTGCCTTTTTGCACCAAAATAAGGAAAATTTCTGCTTTTTTTCTCTGAAATAAGTGAAATTTCTGCAATTTTGCCCCAAAATAAGTGAAATTTCTGCAATTTTGCCCCTAAATAAGGGAAATTTCTGGAATTTTGCCCCAAAATAAGTGGAATTTCTGAGTTTTGCCCCAAAATAAAGAGAATTTCTGTCTTTTTGCCCCAACATATAGGGAATTTCTGCCTTTTTGCCCCACAATTAGGGGAATTTCTGCAATTTTGCTCCAAAATACGGGGAATTTCTGCTTTTTAGCCCAAAAATAAGTGGAATGTATACCTTTTGCCACAAAAAAGGGAAATTTCTTCATTTTTACTCCAAAATAAAAGGAATTTCTGCTTTTTTGCCTCTAAAATAGTGGAATTTCTGTCTTTTTCCCCCAAAACAAAGGGAATTTCTGTCTTTTTTGCCCCATAATAAGGAAAATTTCTGACTTATTACAATGAAATAAGTGAAATTTCTGCAATTTTGCCTCAAAATAAGGGAAATTTCTGCCTTTTTGCCACCAAATAATGGGAATTTCAGGCTTTTTACCTCAAAATAAGTGGAATTTCTGCATTTTTGCCCCAAAATATGGGAGATTTCTGCCTTTTTGTCCCAAAATGAGAAAAATTTCTGCAATTTTGTACCAAAATCAAAGAAATTTCTGCCTTTTTGCACCAAAATAGGAAAATTTCTGAATTTTTTTTAAATAAGTGAAATTTCTGCAATTTTGCTTCAAAATAAGTGAAATTTCTGCAATTTTGCCCCAAAATAAAAGAAATTTCTGGAATTTTGCCCCAAAATAAGTGGAATTTCTGAGTTTTGCCCCGAAATAAGGAGAATTTCTCTCTTTTTGTCCTAAAAATATAGGGAATTTCTGCATTTTTGCCCCACATTTAGGGGAATTTCTGCAATTTTGCTCCAAAATACGGGGAATTTCTGCCTTTTTGCACGAATATATAAAGAATGCATACCTTTTTGCCATAAAAAAGGGAAATTTCTTCATTTTTGCTCCAAAATAAGGGGAATTTTTTCAATTTTGCTCCAAAATACGGGGAATTTCTTCTTTTTAGCCCGAAAATAAGGGGAATGTATACCTTTTGCCACAAAAAAGATAAATTTCTTCATTTTTGCTTCAAAATAAGAAGAATTTCTGCTTTTTTGCCTCTAAATAAGTGGAATTTCTGTCTTTTTCCCCCAAAACCAAGGAAATTTCTGTTTTTTGCCCCAAAATATGGAAAATTTCTGACTTATTACCCTGAAATAAGTGAAATTTCTGCAATTTTGCCTCAAAATAAGGGAAATTTCTGCCTTTTTGCCCCCAAATAAGGGGAATTTCAGCCTTTTTACCTCAAAATAAGAGGAATTTATGCATTTTTGCCCCAAAATATAAGAGATTTATGCCTTTTTGCCCCCAAATAAGAAAAATTTCTGCAATTTTGTACCAAAATAAAAGAAATTTCTGCATTTTGCATCAAAATAAGAAAATTTCTGCTTTTTTTTCTGGAATAAGTGAAATTTCTGCAATTTTGCCCCAAAATAAGTGAAATTTCTGCAATTTTGCCCCAAAATAAGTGATATTTCTGGAATTTTGCCCCAAAATAAGTGGAATTTCTGAGTTTTGCCCCAAAATAAAGAGAATTTGTTTCTTTTTGCCCCAACATATAGGGAATTTCTGCCTTTTTGCCCCACAATTAGGGGAATTTATGCAATTTTGCTCCAAAATACGGGGAATTTCTGCTTTTTAGCCTGAAAATAAGGGGAATGTATACCTTTTGCCACAAAAAAGGGAAATTTCTTCATTTTTGCACCAAAATAAGGGAAATTTCTGCTTTTTTGCTTCTAAATAAGTGGAATTTCTGTCTTTTTTTCCCAAAACAAAGGGAATTTCTGTCTTTTTTGCCCCAAATAAGGAAAATTTCTGACTTATTACCCTGAAATAAGTGAAATTTCTGCAATTTTGCCCCAGAATAAAGAAAATTTCTGCTTTTTGCCCCCAAATAAGGGGAATTTCTGCCTTTTTACCTCAAAATAAGGGGAATTTTTGCATTTTTACCACAAAATATTTGGAATCTCTGCATTTTTGCCCAAAAATAAGGAAAATTTCTGCCTTTTTACTATGAAATAAGTGAAATTTCTGCAATTTTGCCCCAAGATAAGTGAAATTTCTGCAATTTTGCTACAAAATTAGGGAAATTTTTGGAATTTTGCCCCAAAATAAGTGGAATTTCTGAGTTTTGCCCCAAAATAAGGAGAATTTCTGTTTTTTTGCCCTAACATATAGGGAATTTCTGCCTTTTTGCCCCACAATTAGGGGAATTTCTGCAATTTTGCTCCAAATACGGGTAATTTCTGCTTTCTAGCCCAAATATAAGTGGAATGTATACCTTTTGCCACAAAAAAGGGAAATTTCTTCATTTTTACTCCAAAATAAAAGGAATTTCTGCTTTTTTGCCTCTAAAAAAGTGGAATTTCTGTCTTTTTTCCCCAAAACAAAGGGAATTTTTGTCTTTTTTGCCCCAAAATAAGGAAAATTTCTGACTTATTACACTGAAATAAGTGAAATTTCTGCAATTTTGCCTCAAAATAAGGGAAATTTCTGCCTTTTTGCCCCCAAATAAGGGAAATTTCGCCTTTTTTCCTCAAAATAAGAGGAATTTCTGCATTTTTGCCCCAATATATAGTGATTTCTGCCGTTTTGCCCCCCAAAAAAAGAAAAATTTCTGCAATTTTGTATCAAAATAAAAAAATTTCTGCCTTTTTGCACCAAAATAGGAAAATTTCTGAATTTTTTTCTTAAATAAGTTAAATTTCTGCAATTTTGCATCAAAATAAGTGAAATTTCTGCAATTTTGCCCCAAAATAAGTGATATTTCTGGAATTTTGCACCAAAATAAGTGGAATTTCTGAGTTTTGCCCCAAAATAAGGAGAATTTCTGTCTTTTTGCCCCAAAATATAGGGAATTTCTCCCTTCTTGCCCCACCATTAGGGGAATTTCTGCAATTTTGCTTCAAAATATGGGGAATTTCTGCCTTTTTGCCCGAAAATAAGAAGAATGCATACCTTTTTGCCATAAAAAAGGGAAATTTCTTCAGTTTTGCTCCAAAATAAGGTGAATTTCTGCTTTTTTGCCTCTAAATAAGTGGAATTTCTGTCTTTATTCCCCAAAACAAAGAGAATTTCTGTCTTTTTTGCCCCAAAGTAAAAACAATTTCTGACTTATTACCCTGAAATAAGTGAAATTTCTGCAATTTTGCCCCAAAATAAGGGAAATTTCTGCCTTTTTGCCCCCAAATAAGGGGAATTTCAGCCTTTTTACCTCAAAATAAGAGGAATTTCTGCATTTTTGCCACAAAATATGGAAGATTTCTGCCTTTTCGCCCCAAAATAAGAAAAATTTCTGCAATTTTGTACCAAAATAAAAGAAATTTCTGCCTTTTTGCACCAAAATAAATAAATTCTGCTTTTTTTCTGAAATAAGTGAAATTTCTGCAATTTTGCCCCAAAATAAGTGAAATTTCTGCAATTTTGCCCTAAAATAAAAGAAATTTCTGGAATTTTGCCCCAAAATAAGTGGAATTTCTGAGTTTTGCCCCGAAATAAGGAGAATTTCTGTCTTTTTGCCCCAACATATAGGGAATTTCTGCCTTTTTGCCCCACAATTAGGGGAATTTCTGCAATTTTGCTCCAAAATACGGGGAATTTCTGCATTTTGCCCGAAAATAAGAAGAATGCATACCTTTTTACCATAAAAAAGGGAAATTTCTTTATTTTTGCTCCAAAATAAGGGGAATTTCTGCAATTTTGATACAAAATACGGGGAATTTCTGCTTTTTAGCCCGAAAATAAGCGGAATGTATACCTTTTGCCACAAAAAAAGATAAATTTCTTCATTTTTGCTCCAATAAAGAAGAATTTCTGCTTTTTTGCCTCTAAATAAGTGGAATTTCTGTCTTTTTCCCCCAAAACAAAGGGAATTTCTGTTTTTTGCCCCAAAGTAAGAAAAATTTCTGACTTATTACCCTGAAATAAGTGAAATTTCTGCAATTTTGCCTCAAAATAAGGGAAATTTCTGTCTTTTTGCCCCCAAATAAGGGAAATTTCAGCCTTTTTACCTCAAAATAAGAGGAATTTATGCATTTTTGCCCCAAAATATAGGGGATTTCTGCTTTTTGCCCCCAAATAAGAAAAATTTCTGCAATTTTGTACCAAAATAAAAGAAATTTCTGCCTTTTTGCACCAAAATAAGAAAATTTCTGCTTTTTTTCTGAAATAATTGAAATTTCTGCAATTTTGCCAAAATAAGTGAAATTTCTGCTATTTTGCCCCAAAATAAGTGAAATTTCTGGATTTTGTCCTAAAATAAGTGGAATTTCTGAGTTTTGCCCCAAAATAAAAAGAATTTCTGTCTTTTTGCCCCACAATTAGGGGAATTTCTGCAATTTTGCTCCAAAATACGGGGAATTTCTGCTTTTTAGCCTGAAAATAAGAAGAATGCATACCTTTTGCCACAAAAAAAATTTCTTCATTTTTGCTCCAAAATAAGGGGTATTTCTGCTTTTTTGCTTCTAAATAAGTGGAATTTCTGACGTTTTCCCCCAAAACAAAAGGAATTTCTGTCTTTTTTGCCCCAAATAAGGAAAATTTCTGACTTATTACCCTGAAATAAGTGAAATTTCTTCAATTTTGCCCCATAATAAGGGAAATTTCTGTTTTTGCCCCCAAATAAGGGAAATTTCTGCCTTTTTATCACAAAATAAGGGGAATTTTTGCATTTTTGCCACAAAATATTTGGAATTTCTTCATTTTTGCCCCAAAATGAGGAAAATTTCTGCCTTTTTTCCCTGAAATAAGTGAAATTTCTGCAATTTTGCCCCAAAATAAGGGAAATTTCTGCAATTTTGCCCCAATGTAAAGGAAATTTCTGCAATTTTGCCCCAAAATAAGGGGAATTTCTGACTGTTTGCTCCCGAAAAAGGAGATTTTCTGTCTTTTTGCCCCAAAATAAAGAGAATTTCTGCCTTTTTGCCCGAAAATTATGAGAATTTCTGCAATTTTGCTCCAAAATACAAAGAATTTCTGCCTTTTTGCCCGAAAATAAAGGGAATGTATACCTTTTTGCCATAAAAAAGCAAATTTCTTCATTTTTGCCCCAAAATAAGGGGAATTTCCACCTTTTTGACTCAAAATAAGTGCAATTTCTGCCTTTTCCCCAAAATAAACGAAATTTCTGTCTTTTTGCCCCAAAATAAGGGGAATTTCAGCCTTTTTACCTCAAAATAAGGGGAATTTCTGCCTTTTTGCCCCAAAATATGGGGAATTTCTGACTTTTTGCCCCAAAATTAGAAAAATTTCTGCAATTTTGTATCAAAATAAAAAAAATTTCTGCCTTTTTGCCCCCCCAAAAAAATTTCTGCCTTTTTTCCCTGAAATACATGAAATTTCTGCAATTTTGCCCCAAAATAAGGGAAATTTCTACAATTTTGCCCCAATGTAAAGGAAATTTCTGCAATTTTGCCCCAAAATAAGGGGAATTTCTGACTGTTTGCTCCCGAAAAAGGAGATTTTCTGTCTTTTTGCCCCATAATAAGGAGAATTTCTGCCTTTTTGCCCAAAAATTATGAGAATTTCTGCAATTTTGCTTCAAAATACAGGGAATTTCTGTTTTTTAGCCCCAAAATAAAGGGAATTTCTGCATTTTACCTCAAATTGAGAATAATTTCTGCCTTTTGCCTCAAAATAAGGGGAATTTTCTGCCTTTTTGTTTCAAAATAAGATAAATTTCTTCAATTTTGTACCATAATAAAAGAAATTTCTGCTCTTTGCCCCAAAATAAAAGGAATTTCTGACTTTTTGCCCTGAAATAAATGAAATTTCTGCAATTTTGCCCGAAAATAAGAGAAATTTTTGCCTCTTTGCCCCAAAATAAGAAGAAGTTTTGCCTTTTGCCCCAAAATATGGGGAATTTCAGCATTTTACCTCAAAATAAGAATTTCAGCCTTTTTGCCCCAAAATAAGGAAAATTTCTGCAATTTTGCCCCAAAATAAGGGGAATTTCTTCCTTTTTGCCCCAAAATAAAGGATATTTCAGCCTTTTTACCTGAAAATAAGTGAAATTTCTGCAATTTTGCCCCAAATAAGGGAAATTTCTGCAATTTTGCCTCAAAATAAGGTAAATTCCTGCAATTTTGCCCCAAAATAAGTGGAATTTCTGAGTTTTGTCCCAAAATAAGAAGAATTTCTGTATTTTTGCCCCAACATATAGGGAATTTCTGCCTTTTTGCCCAACAATTAGGGGAATTTCTTCATTTTTGCTTCAAAATAAGGGGAATTTCTGCCTTTTTGCCTCTAAAGAAGTGGAATTTCTGTATTTTCCTTCCAAAACAAAGTGAATTTCTGTTTTTGCCCCAAAATAAGGAAAATTTCTGACTTATTACCCTGAAATAAGTGAAATGTTTGCAATTTTGCCCCAAAATAAGGGAAATTTCTGCCATTTTGCCCCCAAATAAGGGGAATTTCAGCCTTTTTACCTCAAAATAAGGGGAATTTCTGCATTTTTGCCACAAAATATTAGGAATTTCTGCCTTTTTGCCCGAAAATAACAAAAATTTCTGCCATTTTTACCTGAAATAAGTGAAATTTCTGCAATTTTGCCCCAAAATAAGTAAAATTTCTGCAATTTTGCCCCAAAATAAGGGAAATTTCTGGAATTTTGCCCCAAAATAAGTGGAATTTCTGAGTTTTGCCCCAAAATAAAGAGAATTTCTGTCTTTTTGCCCCAACATATAGGGAATTTCTGCCTTTTTGCCCAACAATTAGGGGATTTTCTGCAATCTTGCTCCTAAATACGGGGAATTTCTGCTTTTTTGCCCGAAAATAAGGGGAATGTATAACTTTTGCCACAAAAAAGGGAAATTTCTTCATTTTTGCCCCAAAATAAGAGGAATTTCTGCCTTCTTACCTCAAAATAAGTGAAATTTCTGCCTTTTTACCACAAAATAAACGGAATTTCTGACTTTTAGCCCCAAAATAAAAGGAATTTTTGAATTTTGCCCTGAAATAAGTGAAATTTCTGCAATTTTGCCCCAAAATAAGGGAAATTTCTGCCTTTTTGCCACCAAATAAGGGGAATTTCAGCCTTTTTACCTCAAAATAAAGGGAATTTCTGCATTTTTGCCACAAAATATTAGGAATTTCTGCCTTTTTGCCCCAAAATAAGAAAAATTTCTGCCTTTTTTTTATCTGAAATAAGTGAAATTTCTGCAATTTTGCCCCAAAATAAGTGAAATTTCTGATAATTTGCCCCAAAATAAGGGAAATTTCTGGAATTTTGCCCCAAAATAAGTGGAATTTCTGAGTTTTGCCCCAAAATAAAGAGAATTTCTGTCTTTTTGCCCCAACATATAGGGAATTTCTGCCTTTTTGCCCCACAATTAGGGGATTTTCTGCAATTGTGCTCCAAAAAACGGGATATTTCTGCTTTTTTGCCCGAAAATAAGGAGAATATATACCTTTTGCCACAAAAAAAGGGAAATTTCTTCATTTTTGCCCCAAAATAAGAGGAATTTCTGCCTTCTTACCTCACAATAAGTGAAATTTCTGCCTTTTTACCCAAAAATAAACAAAATTTCTCTTTTTGCCCAAAAATAAAAGGAATTTTTGAATTTTGCCCTGAAATAAGTGAAATTTCTGCAATTTTGCCCCAAAATAAGGGAAATTTTTGCCTTTTTGCCACAAAATAAAGGGAATTTCTGTCTTTTTGCCCCAAAATAAGAAATATTTCAGCATTTTACCTCATGATAAGGGGAATCTCTTCCTTTTTGCCCCAAAATATGGGGAATTTCTTCATTTTTGCCCCAAAATAAAGAAAATTTCTGCAGTTTTGTACCAAAATAAAAGAAATTTCTGCCTTTTTGCCCCAAAATAAGAGAAATTTCTGTGCTTTTTCCCTGAAATAAGTGAAATTTCTGCAATTTTGCCCCAAAATAAGGGAAATTTTTGCAATTTTGCCCCAAAATAAAGGAAATTTCTGCAATTTTGCCCCAAAATAATAGGAATTTCTGCCTTTTTGCCGAAAAAAAGGGGAATTTCATCATTTTACCTCCAAATAAGGGGAATTTCTGCCTTTTTGCCACAAAATATGGGGAATATCTGCCCTATTGCCCTTAAATAAGGAAAATTTCTGCTTTTCTGCCCCAATTAACGGGAATTTCTGCCTTTTTGCCACAAAGTAAAGGGAATTTCTGCCTTTTTACCCCAAAATAACGGGAATTTCAGCCTTTTTACCTCAAAATAAGGGGAATTTCTGCCTTTTTCCCCAAAATATGGGTAATTTTTGCCTTTTTGTTCCAAAATAAGGAAAATTTCTACAATTGTGTATCAAAATAAAAGAAATTTCTGCTTTTTGCCCCAAAATAAAAGGAATTTCTGACTTTTTGCCCTGAAATAAATGAAATTCCTGCAATTATGCCCGAAAATAAGGGAAATTTGTGTATTTTTGCCTCCAAATGAGGGGAATTTCTGCCTTTTTGCCCCAAAATATGGGGAATTTCAGGATTTTACCTCATAATAAAGGAAATTTTAGGCTTTTTGCACCAAAATATGGGAAATTTCTGCCTTTTTGCCACAAAATAAGAAAAATTTCTGCAAGTCTGTAACAATATAAAAGAAATTTCTAAAATTTTGACCCGAAATAAGGGAAATTTCTGATTTTTGCCCCAAAATAATGAGAATTTCTCTATTTTTGCCCCATAATAAAGGGAATTTCTGCCTTTATGCCCCAAAATTAGGGGAGTTTCTGCAATTTTGCTCCAAAATAAGAGGAATTTCTGCTTTTTTACCCGAAATTAAGTGGATTTTCTGCCTTTTTGCCCCTAAAGAAAAAAAAATTTCTGCAATTTTATTCCAAAATAAGGGGAATTTCTGCCTTTCTGCCTTAAAATAAGGGGAATTTCTGTCTTTTTGCCCTGAAATATGTGAAATTTCTGCAATTTTACCCCAAAATAAGGTGAATTTCTGCCTTTTTGCCCCAAAATAATGGGAATTTCTGCCTTTTTGCCCCAAAATAAGAAAAATTTTGCTTTTTTTCTCTGAAATAAGTGAAATTTCTGCAATTTTGCCCTAAAATAAGGGAAATTTCTGCAATTTTTCCCCATAATAAGGGAAATTTCTGCAATTTTGCCCCAAAATAAGGGGAATTTCTGTTTTTTGCCCCCAAATAAGGAAAATTTCTGCAATTTTGCCCTAAAATAAGAAGAATTTCTGCCTTTTTGCCCTAAAATAAGGAGAATTTCTGCCTTTTTGCCCAAAAATAAAGAAAATTACTGTATTTTTTTACCCTAAAATTAGGTGAATTTCTGCAATTTATTCTCCAAAATACGGGAATTTTCTGCCTTTTTTGCCGAAAATAAGGGGAATTTCTGACATTTTGCCGCGAAATAAGTGAAATTTCTGCAATTTTGCCCCAAAATAAGAGAAATTTCTGCAATTTTTCCCTAAAATAAGGGGATTATCTGCTTTTTTGCCGAAAATAAGGGGAATTTCTGACATTTTGCCGCAAAAAAGTGAAATTTCTGCAGTTTTACCCCAAAATAAGGGGAATTTCTGCTATTTTGCCCAAAAATTAGGGGAATTTCTGCAATGTTGCTCCAAAATACGGGGAATTTGTGCCATTTTGCCCAAAAATAAAGGGAATGTATACCTTTTTGCCATAAAAAAAGCAAATTTCTTCATTTTTGCCCCAAAATAAGGGGATTTTCCACCTTTTTGACTCAAAATAAGTGCAATTTCTGCCTTTTCCCAAAAATAAACGAAATTTCTGTCTTTTTACCCCAAAATAAGGGGAATTACAGCCTTTTTACCTCAAAATAAGGGGAATTTCTGCCTTTTTGCCCCAAAATATGAGGAATTTCTGACTTTTTGCCCCAAAATAAGAAAAATTTCTGCAATTTTGTACCAAAATAAAAAAAATTTCTGCCTTTTTGCCCCCCCAAAAAAATTTTCGCCTTTTTTCCCTGAAATAAGTGAAATTTCTGCAATTTTGCCCCAAAATATGGAAATTTCTGCAATTTTGCCCCAATGTAAAGGAAATTTCTGCAATTTTGCCCCAAAATAAGGAAAATTTCTGACTGTTTGCTCCCAAAAAAGGAGATTTTCTGTTTTTTTGCCCCAAAATAAGGAGAATTTTTGCCTTTTGCCCGAAAATTATGAGAATTTCTGCAATTTTGCTTCAAAATACGGGGAATTTCTGCTTTCTAGCCCCAAAATAAAGGGAATTTCTGCATTTTACCTCAAATTGAGAATAATTTCTGCCTTTTGCCTCAAAATAAGGGGAATTTTCTGCCTTTTTGTTTCAAAATAAGAAAAATTTCTTCAATTTTGTACCATAATAAAAGAAATTTCTGCTCTTTGCCCCAAAATAAAAGGAATATCTGAATTTTTGCCCTGAAATAAATGAAATTTCTGCAATTTTGCCCGAAAATAAGGGAAATTTGTGCCTTTTTGCCCCAAAATAAGAAGAATTTTTGCCTTTTGCCCCAAAATATGGGGAATTTCAGCATTTTACCTCAAAATAAGAAGAATTTCAGCCTTTTTGCCCCAAAATAAGAAAAATTTCTGCAATTTTGCCCCAAAATAAGGGGAATTTCTTCCTTTTTGCCCCAAAATAAAGGATATTTCAGTCTTTTTACCTGAAAATAAGTGAAATTTCTGCAATTTTGCCCCAAATAAGGAAAATTTCTGCAATTTTGCCCCAAAATAATGTAAATTCCTGCAATTTTGCCCCAAAATAAGTGGAATTTTTGAGTTTTGCCCCAAAATAAGGAGAATTTCTGTCTTTTTGCCCCAACATATAGGGAATTTCTGCCTTTTTGCCCCACAATTAGAAGAATTTCTGTCTTTTTTGCCCCAAAATAAGGAAAATTTCTGACTTATTACCCTGAAATAAGTGAAATGTCTGCAATTTTGGCCCAAAATAAGAAAAATTTCTGCCTTTTTGCACCCAAATAAGGGGAATTTCAGCCTTTTTACCTCAAAATAAGGGGAATTTCTGCATTTTTGCCACAAAATATTAGGAATTTCTGCCTTTTTGCCCCAAAATAAGAAAAATTTCTGCCATTTTTACCTGAAATAAGGGAAATTTCTGCAATTTTGCCCCAAAATAAGTGAAATTTCTGCAATTTTGCCCCAAAATAAGGGAAATTTCTGGAATTTTGCCCCAAAATAAGTGGAAATTCTGAGTTTTGTCCCAAAATAAGGAGAATTTTTGTCTTTTTGTCCCAACATATAGGGAATTTCTGCCTTTTTGCCCAAAAATAAGGGGAATGTATACCTTTTGCCACAAAAAAGGGAAATTTCTTCATTTTTGCCGCAAATTAAGAGGCATTTCTGCCTTCTTACCTCAAAATAACTGAAATTTCTGCCTTTTTACCCAAAAATAAACGGAATTTCTCTCTTTTTGTTCCAAAATAAAAGGAATTTTTGAATATTTCCCTGAAATAGGCGAAATTTCTGCAATTTTGCCCCAAAATAAGGGAAATTTCTGCCTTTTTGCCACAAAAGAAAGGGAATTTCTGTCTTTTTGCCTCAACATAAGGGGAATTTCAGCATTTTACCTCATAATAAGGGTTTCTCTGCCTTTTTGCCCAAAAATATGGGGAATTTCTGCATATTCCCCAAAATAAAGAAAATTTCTGCAATTTTGTACCAAAATAAAAGAAATTTCTGCCTTTTTCCCCAAAATAAGAGAAATTTCTGTGCTTTTTCTCTGAAATAAGTGAAATTTCTGCAATTTTGCCCCAAAATAAGGGGAATTTCTGACTTCTTGTACTGAAATAAGGAGAATTTCTGTCTTTTTGTTCCAAAATAATGTGAATTTCTGCATTTTCCCTCAAAATTAGGGGAATATGTGCAATTTTGCTTCAAAATACGGGGAAATCTGCCTTATTGCACAAAAATAAAAGGAATTTCTGCATTTTTGCACCAATATAAAAGGAATTTCTGAAATTTAGCTTTAAAATACGGGGAATTTCTGCGTTATTGTCCGAAATAAAGTGGAATTTCTGCCTTTTTGCCCTGAAATATTTGAAATTTCTGCAATTTTACCCCAAAATAAGGGGAATTTCTGTTTTTGGCCCCAAAATTAGGGGAATTTCTGCTTTTTGCCCCAAAATAAGGCAAATTTCTGACTTTTTGCCCTGAAATAATTGAAATTTCTGCAATTTTGCCCCAAAATAATAGGAATTTCTGCCTTTTTGCCGAAAATAAGGGGAATTTCATCATTTTACCTCTAAATAAGGGGAATTTCTGCATTTTTGCCACAAAATATAGGGAATTTCTGCCCTATTGCCCTTAAATAAGGAAAATTTCTGCTTTTCTGCCCCAATTAACGGGAATTTCTGCCTTTTTGCCACAAAGTAAAGAGAATTTCTGCCTTTTTGCCCCAAAATAACGGGAATTTCAGCCTTTTTACCTCAAAATAAGAAGAATTTCTGCCTTTTTCCCCAAAATATGGGTAATTTTTGCCTTTTTGTTCCAAAATAAGGAAAATTTCTACAATTTTGTATCAAAATAAAAGAAATTTCTGCTTTTTGCCCCAAAATAAAAGGAATTTCTGACTTTTTGCCCTGAAATAAATGAAATTCCTGCAATTATGCCTGAAAATAAGGGAAATTTGTGCCTTTTTGCCCCCAAATGAGGGGAATTTCTGCCTTTTTGCCCCAAAATATGGGGAATTTCAGGATTTTACCTCAACATAAGGGGAATTTCAGCCTTTTTGCACCAAAATATGGGGAATTTCTGACTCTTTGCCCCAAAATAATAAAAATTTCTGCAATTTTGTACCAAAATAAAAAAAATTTCTGCCTTTTTTCCCCGCAAAAAAAATTTCCGCCTTTTTTCCCTGAAATAAGTGAAATTTCTGCAAATTTGCCTCAAAATAAGGGAAATTTCTGCAATATTGCCCCAATGTAAAGGAAATTTCTGCAATTTTGCCCCAAAATAAGGGGAATTTCTGACTGTTTGCTCCCGAAAAAGGAGATTTTGTGTCTTTTTGCCCCAAAATAGGGAGAATTTCTGCCTTTTTGCCCGAAAATTATGAGAATTTCTGCAATTTTGCTTCAAAATACGAGGAATTTCTGCCTTTTAGCCCCAAAATAAAAAGAATTTCTGCATTTTACCTCAAAATAAGAATAATTTCTGCCTTTTGCCTCAAAATAAGGGGAATTTTCTGCCTTTTTGTTTCAAAATACGAAAAATTTCTTCAATTTTGTACCATAATAAAAGAAATTTCTGCTTTTTGCCCCAAAATAAAAGGAATTTCTGACTTTTTGCCCTGAAATAAATGAAATTCCTGCAATTATGCCCGAAAATAAGGGAAATATGTGACTTTTTGCGCCCAAATGAGGGGAATTTCTGCCTTTTGCCCCAAAATATGTGGAATTTCAGGATTTTACCTCAAAATAAGTAGAATTTTAGCCTTTTTGCCACAAAATAAGAAAAATTTCTGCAAGTCTGTAACAAAATAAAAGAAATTTCTATAATTTTGCCCCAAAATAAGGGAAATTTCTGATTTTTGCACCAAAATAAGGAGAATTTCTCTATTTTTGCCCCAAAATAAGGGAATTTCTGCCTTTTTGCCCCAAAATTAGGGGAGTTTCTGCAATTTTGCTTCAAAATACGAGGAATTTCTGCCTTTTTACCCGAAATTAAGTGGATTTTCTGCCTTTTTGCCCCCAAATAAGGGAAATTTCTGCAATTTTATCCCAAAAGAAGGGAAATTTCTGCCTTATTGCCCCCAAATAAGGGGAATTTCTGCCATTTTGCCCTGAAATATGTGAAATTTCTGATATTTTAACCCAAAATAAGGTGAATTTCTGCCTTTTTGCCCCAAAATAATTGGAATTTCTGCCTTTTTGCCCCAAAATAAGAAAAAATTTTGCATTTTTTCTCTGAAATAAGTGAAATTTCTGCAATTTTGTCCTAAAATAAGGGAAATTTCTGCAATTTTTCCCCATAATAAGGGAAATTTCTGCAATTTTGCCTCAAAATAAGGGGAATTTCTGTTTTTGCCCCCAAATAAGGGAAATTTCTGCAATTTTGCCCTAAAATAAGGGGATTTTCTGCCTTTTTTGCCGAAAATAAGGGGAATTTCTGACATTTTGCCGTAAAATAAGTGAAATTTCTGCAGTTTTACCCCAAAATAAGGGGAATTTCTGCCTTTTTGCCCAAAAATTAGAGGAATTTCTGCAATTTTGCTCCAAAATACGGGTAATTTCTGCCTTTTTGCCTGAAAATAAAGGGAATGTATACCTTTTTGCCATAAAAAAAGCAAATTTCTTCATTTTTGCCCTAAAATAAGGGGATTTTCCACCTTTTTGACTCAAAATAAGTGCAATTTCTGCCTTTTCCCCAAAATAAACGAAATTTCTGTCTTTTTGCCCCAAAATAAGGGGAATTTCAGCCTTTTGACCTAAAAATAAGGGGAATTTCTGCCTTTTTGCCCCAAAATATGGGGAATTTCTGACTTTTTGCCCCAAAATAAGAAAAATTTCTGCAATTTTGTACCAAAATAAAAGAAATTTCTGCTTTTTTGCCCCCCAAAAAAAATTTCCGCCTTTTTTCCCTGAAATAAGTGAAATTTCTGCAATTTTGCCCCAAAATAAGGGAAATTTCTGCTCTTTGCCCCAAAATAAAAGGAATTTCTGACTTTTTGCCCTGAAATAAATGAAATTTCTGCAATTTTGCCCGAAAATAAGGGAAATTTGTGCCTCTTTGCCCCAAAATAAGAAGAAGTTTTGCCTTTTGCGCCAAAATATGGGGAATTTCAGCATTTTACCTCAAAATAAGAATTTCAGCCTTTTTGCCCCAAAATAAGGAAAATTTCGGCAATTTTGCCCCAAAATAAGGGGAATTTCTTCCTTTTTGCCCCAAAATAAAGGATATTTCAGCCTTTTTACCTGAAAATAAGTGAAATTTCTGCTATTTTGCCCCAAATAAGGGAAATTTCTGCAATTTTGCCCCAAAATAAGGTAAATTCCTGCAATTTTGCCCCAAAATAAGTGGAATTTCTGAGTTTTGCCCCAAAATAAGGAGAATTTCTGTCTTTTTGCCCCAACATATAGGGAATTTCTGCCTTTTTACCCCAAAATAACGGGAATTTCAGCCTTTTTACCTCAAAATAAGGGGAATTTCTGCCTTTTTCCCCAAAATATGGGTAATTTTTGCCTTTTTGTTCCAAAATAAGGAAAATTTCTACAATTTTGTATCAAAATAAAAGAAATTTCTGCTTTTTGCCCCAAAATAAAAGGAATTTCTGACTTTTTGCCCTGAAATAAATGAAATTCCTGCAATTATGCCTGAAAATAAGGGAAATTTGTGCCTTTTTGCCCCCAAATGAGGGGAATTTCTGCCTTTTTGCCCCAAAATATGGGGAATTTCAGGATTTTACCTCAACATAAGGGGAATTTCAGCCTTTTTGCACCAAAATATGGGGAATTTCTGACTCTTTGCCCCAAAATAATAAAAATTTCTGCAATTTTGTACCAAAATAAAAAAAATTTCTGCCTTTTTTCCCCGCAAAAAAAATTTCCGCCTTTTTTCCCTGAAATAAGTGAAATTTCTGCAAATTTGCCTCAAAATAAGGGAAATTTCTGCAATATTGCCCCAATGTAAAGGAAATTTCTGCAATTTTGCCCCAAAATAAGGGGAATTTCTGACTGTTTGCTCCCGAAAAAGGAGATTTTGTGTCTTTTTGCCCCAAAATAGGGAGAATTTCTGCCTTTTTGCCCGAAAATTATGAGAATTTCTGCAATTTTGCTTCAAAATACGAGGAATTTCTGCCTTTTAGCCCCAAAATAAAAAGAATTTCTGCATTTTACCTCAAAATAAGAATAATTTCTGCCTTTTGCCTCAAAATAAGGGGAATTTTCTGCCTTTTTGTTTCAAAATACGAAAAATTTCTTCAATTTTGTACCATAATAAAAGAAATTTCTGCTTTTTGCCCCAAAATAAAAGGAATTTCTGACTTTTTGCCCTGAAATAAATGAAATTCCTGCAATTATGCCCGAAAATAAGGGAAATATGTGACTTTTTGCGCCCAAATGAGGGGAATTTCTGCCTTTTGCCCCAAAATATGTGGAATTTCAGGATTTTACCTCAAAATAAGTAGAATTTTAGCCTTTTTGCCACAAAATTAGAAAAATTTCTGCAAGTCTGTAACAAAATAAAAGAAATTTCTATAATTTTGCCCCAAAATAAGGGAAATTTCTGATTTTTGCACCAAAATAAGGAGAATTTCTCTATTTTTGCCCCAAAATAAAGGGAATTTCTGCCTTTTTGCCCCAAAATTAGGGGAGTTTCTGCAATTTTGCTTCAAAATACGAGGAATTTCTGCCTTTTTACCCGAAATTAAGTGGATTTTCTGCCTTTTTGCCCCCAAATAAGGGAAATTTCTGCAATTTTATCCCAAAAGAAGGGAAATTTCTGCCTTATTGCCCCCAAATAAGGGGAATTTCTGCCATTTTGCCCTGAAATATGTGAAATTTCTGATATTTTAACCCAAAATAAGGTGAATTTCTGCCTTTTTGCCCCAAAATAATTGGAATTTCTGCCTTTTTGCCCCAAAATAAGAAAAAATTTTGCATTTTTTCTCTGAAATAAGTGAAATTTCTGCAATTTTGTCCTAAAATAAGGGAAATTTCTGCAATTTTTCCGCATAATAAGGGAAATTTCTGCAATTTTGCCTCAAAAGAAGGGGAATTTCTGTTTTTGCCCCCAAATAAGGGAAATTTCTGCAATTTTGCCCTAAAATAAGGGGATTTTCTGCCTTTTTTGCCGAAAATAAGGGGAATTTCTGACATTTTGCCGTAAAATAAGTGAAATTTCTGCAGTTTTACCCCAAAATAAGGGGAATTTCTGCCTTTTTGCCCAAAAATTAGAGGAATTTCTGCAATTTTGCTCCAAAATACGGGTAATTTCTGCCTTTTTGCCTGAAAATAAAGGGAATGTATACCTTTTTGCCATAAAAAAAGCAAATTTCTTCATTTTTGCCCCAAAATAAGGGGATTTTCCACCTTTTTGACTCAAAATAAGTGCAATTTCTGCCTTTTCCCCAAAATAAACGAAATTTCTGTCTTTTTGCCCCAAAATAAGGGGAATTTCAGCCTTTTTACCTAAAAATAAGGGGAATTTCTGCCTTTTTGCCCCAAAATATGGGGAATTTCTGACTTTTTGCCCCAAAATAAGAAAAATTTCTGCAATTTTGTACCAAAATAAAAGAAATTTCTGCTTTTTTGCCCCCCAAAAAAATTTCCGCCTTTTTTCCCTGAAATAAGTGAAATTTCTGCAATTTTGCCCCAAAATAAGGGAAATTTCTGCAATTTTGCCCCAAAATAAGGGAAATTTCTGCAATTTTGCCCCAAAATAAGGGAAATTTCTGCAATTTTGCCCCAATGTAAAGGAAATTTCTGCAATTTTGCCCCAAAATAAGGGGAATTTCTGACTGTTTGCTCCCGATAAAGGAGATTTTCTGTATTTTTGCCCCAAAATAAGGGGAATTTCTGCATTTTTGCCCAAAAATTATGAGAATTTCTGCAATTTTGCTTCAAAATACGGGGAATTTCTGACTTTTAGCCCCAAAATAAAAAGAATTTCTGCATTTTACCTCAAAATAAGAATAATTTCTGCTTTTTGCCTCAAAATAAGGGGAATTTTCTGCCTTTTTGTTTCATAATAAGAAAAATTTCTTCAATTTTGTACCATAATAAAAGAAATTTCTGCTCTTTGCCCCAAAATAAAAGGAATTTCTGACTTTTTGCCCTGAAATAAATGAAATTTCTGCAATTTTGCCCGAAAATAAGGGAAATTTGTGCCTCTTTGCCCCAAAATAAGAAGAAGTTTTGCCTTTTGCGCCAAAATATGGGGAATTTCAGCATTTTACCTCAAAATAAGAATTTCAGCCTTTTTGCCCCAAAATAAGGAAAATTTCGGCAATTTTGCCCCAAAATAAGGGGAATTTCTTCCTTTTTGCCCCAAAATAAAGGATATTTCAGCCTTTTTACCTAAAAATAAGTGAAATTTCTGCTATTTTGCCCCAAATAAGGGAAATTTCTGCAATTTTGCCCCAAAATAAGGTAAATTCCTGCAATTTTGCCCCAAAATAAGTGGAATTTCTGAGTTTTGCCCCAAAATAAGGAGAATTTCTGTCTTTTTGCCCCAACATATAGGGAATTTCTGCCTTTTTGCCCAACAATTAGGGGAATTTCTTCATTTTTGCTCCAAAATAAGTGGAATTTCTGCCTTTTTGCCTTCAAAGAAGTGGAATTTCTGTATTTTCCCCCCAAAACAAAGGGAATTTCTGTCTTTTTTGCCCCAAAATAAGGAAAATTTCTGACTTATTACCCTGAAATAAGTGAAATGTCTGCAATTTTGCCCCAAAATAAGAAAAATTTCTGCCTTTTTGCCCCCAAATAAGGGGAATTTAAGCCTTTTTACCTCAAAATAAGGGGAATTTCTGCATTTTTGCCACAAAATATTAGGAAATTCTGCCTTTTTGCCCCAAAATAAGAAAAATTTCTGCCATTTTTACCTGAAATAAGGGAAATTTCTGCAATTTTGCCCCAAAATAAGGGAAATTTCTGGAATTTTGCCCCAAAATAAGTGGAATTTCTGAGTTTTGCCCCAAAATAAAGGGAATTTCTGCCTTTTTGCCCCACAATTAGGGGAATTTCTGCAATTTTGCTCCAAAATACGGGGAATTTCTGCCTTTTTGCCGAAAATAAGGGGAATGCATACCTTTTTGCCATAAAAAAGGGAAATTTCTTCATTTTTGCCCCAAATGAAGGGAAATTTCTGCCTTTTTGCCCTGAAATATGTGAAATTTCTGCAATTTTAGCCCAAAATAAGGTGAATTCCTGCCTTTTTGCCATCAAAATAATGGGAATTTCTGCCTTTTTGCCCCACAATTAGGGGATTTTCTGCAATTGTGCTCCAAAATACGGGGAATTTCTGATTTTTTGCCCGAAAATAAGGGGAATATATACCTTTTGCCACAAAAAAGGGAAATTTCTTCATTTTTGCCGCAAAATAAGAGGAATTTCTGCCTTCTTACCTCAAAATAAGTGAAATTTCTGCCTTTTTACCCAAAAGTAAATGGAATTTCTGTCTTTACCCCAAAATAAAAGCAATTTTTGAATTTTGCCCTGAAATAAGTGAAATTTCTGCAATTTTGCCCCAAAATAAGGGAAATTTCTGGAATTTTGCCCCAAAATAAATGGAATTTCTGAGTTTTGCCCGAAAATAAGGAGAATTTCTGTCTTTTTGCCCCAACATATCGGGAATTTCTGCCTTTTTGCCCCACAATTAGGGGAATTTCTGCAATTTTGCTCCAAAATACGGGGAATTTCTGCCTTTTTGCCCGAAATTAAGGGGATTTTCTGCCTTTTTGCCCCCAAACAAGGGAAATTTCTGCAATTTTAACCCAAAATATGAAGAATTTCTGCCTTTTTACCCCCAAATAAGGGGAATTTCTGCCTTTTTGCCCTGAAATATGTGAAATGTTTGAAATTTTACCCCAAAAGAAAGTGAATTTCTGTCTTTGTGCCCCAAAATAATAGAAATTTCTTCATTTTGCCCTAAAATAAAAAAAATTTTTGTTTTTTTCTCTGAAATAAATGAAATTTCTGCACTTTTGCCTTACAATAAAAGAAATTTCTGCAATTTTTCCCCATAATAAAGGAAATTTCTGCAATTTTTTCTAAAATAAGGGGAATTTCTGATTTTTGCCACAAAATAAGGGGAATTTCTGCCTTTTTGCCTTAAAATAAAGAAAATTACTGCATGTTTTACCCCAAAATTAGGTGAATTTCTGCAATTTTGCTCCAAAATACGGGAATTTTCTCCCTTTTCGCCGAAAATGAAGTGAATTTCTGCCATTTTGCCGCGAAATAAGTGAAATTTCTGCAGTTTTACCCGAAAATAAGGGGAAGTTCTGCGTTTTTGCCCCAAAATTAGAGGAATTTCTGCAATTTTGCTCCAAAATACAGGGAATTTCTGCCTTTTTGCCCGAAAATAAAAAAAATGTATACCTTTTGCCATAAAAAAGGGAAATTTCTTCATTTTTACTCCAAAATAAGGGGATTTTCCGCCTTTTTGACTCAAAATAAGTGCAATTTCTGACTTTTCCCCAAAAATAAACGGAATTTCTGACTTTTTGCCCTGAAATAAGTTAAATTTCTAAAATTTTTCCCCAAAAATAAGGGAAATATCTGCTTTTTGCCCCAAAATACGGGGAATTTCTGCCTTTTTGCCTCCAAAAAAGGGGAATTTCAGCCTTTTTACCTCAAAACAAGGGGAATTTCTTCATTTTTACCCCAAAATAATTGGATTTTCTGCCTTTTTGACTCAAAATAAGTGAAATTTCTGCAATTTTTGCCCAAAATAAGGGAAATGTCTGCTTTTTGCCCCAAAATAAGGGGAATTTCAGCATTTTTACCTCAAAATAAGGGGAATTTCTGCATTTTTGCCCCAAAATATGGGAAATTTCTGCCTTTTTGCCAAAAATAAAAAAAATTTCTGCAAATTTGTACCAAAATAAAAGAAATTTCTGTCTTTTTTTCCCTGAAATAAGTGAAATTTCTGCAATTTTGCCCCAAAATAAGTGAAATTTCTGCAATTTTGCCCCAAAATAAGGGAAATTTTTGGAATTTTGTCCCAAAATAAGTGGAATTTCTGAGTTTTGCCCCAAAATAAGTAGAATTTCTGTCTTTTTGCCCCAACACATAGGGAATTTCTGCCTTTTTGCCCCACAATTAGGGGAATTTCTGCAATTTTGCTCAAAAATACGGGGAATTTCTGTCTTTTTGCCCGAAAATAAGAAGAATGCATACCTTTTTGCCATAAAAAAGGGAAATTTCTTCATTTTCGCTCCAAAATAAGGGGAATTTCTGCTTTTTTGCCTCTAAATAAGTGGAATTTCTGTCTTTTTCCCCCCAAACATAGAGAATTTGTGTCTTTTTTGCCCCAAAATAAGGAAAATTTCTGACTTATTACCCTGAAATAAATGAAATATCTGCAATTTTGCCCCAAAATAAGGGAAATTTCTGCTTTTTGCAACCAAATAAGGGGAATTTTAGACTTTTTACCTCAAAATAAGGGGATTTTCTGCATTTTTGCCCCAAAATATGAGAAATTTCTGCCTTTTTGCCCCAAATTAAGAAAATTTCTGCTTTTTTTCTGAAATAAGTGAAATTTCTGCAATTTTGCGTCAAAATAAGTGAAATTTCTGAGTTTTGCTCTAAAATAAGGAGAATTTCTGTCTTTTTGCCCAAACATATAGGGAATTTCTGCCTTTTTGTCCCAAAATTAGGGGAATTTCTGCAATTTTGCTCCAAAATACGGGGAATTTCTGCTTTTTAGCCTGAAAATAAGAAGAATGCATACCTTTTGCCACAAAAAAAGGAAATTTCTTTATTTTTGCTCCAAAATAAGGGGAATTTCTGCTTTTTTGCTTCTAAATAAGTGGAATTTCTGACTTTTTCCCCCAAAACAAAAGGAATTTCTGTCTTTTTTGCCCCAAATAAGGAAAATTTCTGACTTATTACCCTGAAATAAGTGAAATTTCTGCAATTTTGTCCCAGAATAAGGGAAATTTCTGCTTTTTGCTTCCAAATAAGGGGAATTTCTGCCTTTTTACCTCAAAATAAGGGGAATTTTTGCAATTTTACCACAAAATATTTGGAATCTCTGCATTTTTGCCCCAAAATGAGGAAAATTTCTGCCTTTTTACCATGAAATAAGTGAAATTTCTGCAATTTTGCCCCAAAATAAGTGAAATTTCAGCAATTTTGCCACAAAATAAGGGAAATTTCTGGAATTTTGCCCCAAAATAAGTGGAATTTCTGAGTTTTGCCCCAAAATAAGGAGAATTTCTGTCTTTTTGCCCTAACATATAGGGAATTTCTGCATTTTGCCCCACAATTAGGGGAATTTCTGCAATTTTGCTCCAAAATACGGGTAATTTCAGCTTTTTAGCCCAAAAATAAGGGGAATGTATACCTTTTGCCACAAAAAAGGGAAATTTCTTCATTTTTGCCGCAAATTAAGAGGCATTTCTGCCTTCTTACCTCAAAATAACTGAAATTTCTGCCTTTTTACCCAAAAATAAACGGAATTTCTCTCTTTTTGTTCCAAAATAAAAGGAATTTTTGAATATTTCCCTGAAATAGGCGAAATTTCTGCAATTTTGCCCCAAAATAAGGGAAATTTCTGCCTTTTTGCCACAAAAGAAAGGGAATTTCTGTCTTTTTGCCTCAACATAAGGGGAATTTCAGCATTTTACCTCATAATAAGGGTTTCTCTGCCTTTTTGCCCAAAAATATGGGGAATTTCTGCATATTCCCCAAAATAAAGAAAATTTCTGCAATTTTGTACCAAAATAAAAGAAATTTCTGCCTTTTTCCCCAAAATAAGAGAAATTTCTGTGCTTTTTCTCTGAAATAAGTGAAATTTCTGCAATTTTGCCCCAAAATAAGGGGAATTTCTGACTTCTTGTACTGAAATAAGGAGAATTTCTGTCTTTTTGTTCCAAAATAATGTGAATTTCTGCATTTTCCCTCAAAATTAGGGGAATATGTGCAATTTTGCTTCAAAATACGGGGAAATCTGCCTTATTGCACAAAAATAAAAGGAATTTCTGCATTTTTGCACCAATATAAAAGGAATTTCTGAAATTTAGCTTTAAAATACGGGGAATTTCTGCGTTATTGTCCGAAATAAAGTGGAATTTCTGCCTTTTTGCCCTGAAATATTTGAAATTTCTGCAATTTTACCCCAAAATAAGGGGAATTTCTGTTTTTGGCCCCAAAATTAGGGGAATTTCTGCTTTTTGCCCCAAAATAAGGCAAATTTCTGACTTTTTGCCCTGAAATAATTGAAATTTCTGCAATTTTGCCCCAAAATAATAGGAATTTCTGCCTTTTTGCCGAAAATAAGGGGAATTTTATCATTTTACCTCTAAATAAGGGGAATTTCTGCATTTTTGCCACAAAATATAGGGAATTTCTGCCCTATTGCCCTTAAATAAGGAAAATTTCTGCTTTTCTGCCCCAATTAACGGGAATTTCTGCCTTTTTGCCACAAAGTAAAGAGAATTTCTGCCTTTTTGCCCCAAAATAACGGGAATTTCAGCCTTTTTACCTCAAAATAAGAAGAATTTCTGCCTTTTTCCCCAAAATATGGGTAATTTTTGCCTTTTTGTTCCAAAATAAGGAAAATTTCTACAATTTTGTATCAAAATAAAAGAAATTTCTGCTTTTTGCCCCAAAATAAAAGGAATTTCTGACTTTTTGCCCTGAAATAAATGAAATTCTTGCAATTATGCCTGAAAATAAGGGAAATTTGTGCCTTTTTGCCCCCAAATGAGGGGAATTTCTGCCTTTTTGCCCCAAAATATGGGGAATTTCAGGATTTTACCTCAACATAAGGGGAATTTCAGCCTTTTTGCACCAAAATATGGGGAATTTCTGACTCTTTGCCCCAAAATAATAAAAATTTCTGCAATTTTGTACCAAAATAAAAAAAATTTCTGCCTTTTTTCCCCGCAAAAAAAATTTCCGCCTTTTTTCCCTGAAATAAGTGAAATTTCTGCAATTTTGCCTCAAAATAAGGGAAATTTCTGCAATATTGCCCCAATGTAAAGGAAATTTCTGCAATTTTGCCCCAAAATAAGGGGAATTTCTGACTGTTTGCTCCCGAAAAAGGAGATTTTGTGTCTTTTTGCCCCAAAATAGGGAGAATTTCTGCCTTTTTGCCCGAAAATTATGAGAATTTCTGCAATTTTGCTTCAAAATACGAGGAATTTCTGCCTTTTAGCCCCAAAATAAAAAGAATTTCTGCATTTTACCTCAAAATAAGAATAATTTCTGCCTTTTGCCTCAAAATAAGGGGAATTTTCTGCCTTTTTGTTTCAAAATACGAAAAATTTCTTCAATTTTGTACCATAATAAAAGAAATTTCTGCTTTTTGCCCCAAAATAAAAGGAATTTCTGACTTTTTGCCCTGAAATAAATGAAATTCCTGCAATTATGCCCGAAAATAAGGGAAATATGTGACTTTTTGCGCCCAAATGAGGGGAATTTCTGCCTTTTGCCCCAAAATATGTGGAATTTCAGGATTTTACCTCAAAATAAGTAGAATTTTAGCCTTTTTGCCACAAAATAAGAAAAATTTCTGCAAGTCTGTAACAAAATAAAAGAAATTTCTATAATTTTGCCCCAAAATAAGGGAAATTTCTGATTTTTGCACCAAAATAAGGAGAATTTCTCTATTTTTGCCCCAAAATAAAGGGAATTTCTGCCTTTTTGCCCCAAAATTAGGGGTGTTTCTGCAATTTTGCTTCAAAATACGAGGAATTTCTGCCTTTTTACCCGAAATTAAGTGGATTTTCTGCCTTTTTGCCCCCAAATAAGGGAAATTTCTGCAATTTTATCCCAAAAGAAGGGAAATTTCTGCCTTATTGCCCCCAAATAAGGGGAATTTCTGCCATTTTGCCCTGAAATATGTGAAATTTCTGATATTTTAACCCAAAATAAGGTGAATTTCTGCCTTTTTGCCCCAAAATAATTGGAATTTCTGCCTTTTTGCCCCAAAATAAGAAAAAATTTTGCATTTTTTCTCTGAAATAAGTGAAATTTCTGCAATTTTGTCCTAAAATAAGGGAAATTTCTGCAATTTTTCCCCATAATAAGGGAAATTTCTGCAATTTTGCCTCAAAAGAAGGGGAATTTCTGTTTTTGCCCCCAAATAAGGGAAATTTCTGCAATTTTGCCCTAAAATAAGGGGATTTTCTGCCTTTTTTGCCGAAAATAAGGGGAATTTCTGACATTTTGCCGTAAAATAAGTGAAATTTCTGCAGTTTTACCCCAAAATAAGGGGAATTTCTGCCTTTTTGCCCAAAAATTAGAGGAATTTCTGCAATTTTGCTCCAAAATACGGGTAATTTCTGCCTTTTTGCCTGAAAATAAAGGGAATGTATACCTTTTTGCCATAAAAAAAGCAAATTTCTTCATTTTTGCCCCAAAATAAGGGGATTTTCCACCTTTTTGACTCAAAATAAGTGCAATTTCTGCCTTTTCCCCAAAATAAATGAAATTTCTGTCTTTTTGCCCCAAAATAAGGGGAATTTCAGCCTTTTTACCTAAAAATAAGGGGAATTTCTGCCTTTTTGCCCCAAAATATGGGGAATTTCTGACTTTTTGCCCCAAAATAAGAAAAATTTCTGCAATTTTGTACCAAAATAAAAGAAATTTCTGCTTTTTTGCCCCCCAAAAAAAATTTCCGCCTTTTTTCCCTGAAATAAGTGAAATTTCTGCAATTTTGCCCCAAAATAAGGGAAATTTCTGCTCTTTGCCCCAAAATAAAAGGAATTTCTGACTTTTTGCCCTGAAATAAATGAAATTTCTGCAATTTTGCCCGAAAATAAGGGAAATTTGTGCCTCTTTGCCCCAAAATAAGAAGAAGTTTTGCCTTTTGCGCCAAAATATGGGGAATTTCAGCATTTTACCTCAAAATAAGAATTTCAGCCTTTTTGCCCCAAAATAAGGAAAATTTCGGCAATTTTGCCCCAAAATAATTGGAATTTCTTCCTTTTTGCCCCAAAATAAAGGATATTTCAGCCTTTTTACCTGAAAATAAGTGAAATTTCTGCTATTTTGCCCCAAATAAGGGAAATTTCTGCAATTTTGCCCCAAAATAAGGTAAATTCCTGCAATTTTGCCCCAAAATAAGTGGAATTTCTGAGTTTTGCCCCAAAATAAGGAGAATTTCTGTCTTTTTGCCCCAACATATAGGGAATTTCTGCCTTTTTACCCCAAAATAACGGGAATTTCAGCCTTTTTACCTCAAAATAAGGGGAATTTCTGCCTTTTTCCCCAAAATATGGGTAATTTTTGCCTTTTTGTTCCAAAATAAGGAAAATTTCTACAATTTTGTATCAAAATAAAAGAAATTTCTGCTTTTTGCCCCAAAATAAAAGGAATTTCTGACTTTTTGCCCTGAAATAAATGAAATTCCTGCAATTATGCCTGAAAATAAGGGAAATTTGTGCCTTTTTGCCCCCAAATGAGGGGAATTTCTGCCTTTTTGCCCCAAAATATGGGGAATTTCAGGATTTTACCTCAACATAAGGGGAATTTCAGCCTTTTTGCACCAAAATATGGGGAATTTCTGACTCTTTGCCCCAAAATAATAAAAATTTCTGCAATTTTGTACCAAAATAAAAAAAATTTCTGCCTTTTTTCCCCGCAAAAAAAATTTCCGCCTTTTTTCCCTGAAATAAGTGAAATTTCTGCAAATTTGCCTCAAAATAAGGGAAATTTCTGCAATATTGCCCCAATGTAAAGGAAATTTCTGCAATTTTGCCCCAAAATAAGGGGAATTTCTGACTGTTTGCTCCCGAAAAAGGAGATTTTGTGTCTTTTTGCCCCAAAATAGGGAGAATTTCTGCCTTTTTGCCCGAAAATTATGAGAATTTCTGCAATTTTGCTTCAAAATACGAGGAATTTCTGCCTTTTAGCCCCAAAATAAAAAGAATTTCTGCATTTTACCTCAAAATAAGAATAATTTCTGCCTTTTGCCTCAAAATAAGGGGAATTTTCTGCCTTTTTGTTTCAAAATACGAAAAATTTCTTCAATTTTGTACCATAATAAAAGAAATTTCTGCTTTTTGCCCCAAAATAAAAGGAATTTCTGACTTTTTGCCCTGAAATAAATGAAATTCCTGCAATTATGCCCGAAAATAAGGGAAATATGTGACTTTTTGCGCCCAAATGAGGGGAATTTCTGCCTTTTGCCCCAAAATATGTGGAATTTCAGGATTTTACCTCAAAATAAGTAGAATTTTAGCCTTTTTGCCACAAAATAAGAAAAATTTCTGCAAGTCTGTAACAAAATAAAAGAAATTTCTATAATTTTGCCCCAAAATAAGGGAAATTTCTGATTTTTGCACCAAAATAAGGAGAATTTCTCTATTTTTGCCCCAAAATAAAGGGAATTTCTGCCTTTTTGCCCCAAAATTAGGGGAGTTTCTGCAATTTTGCTTCAAAATACGAGGAATTTCTGCCTTTTTACCCGAAATTAAGTGGATTTTCTGCCTTTTTGCCCCCAAATAAGGGAAATTTCTGCAATTTTATCCCAAAAGAAGGGAAATTTCTGCCTTATTGCCCCCAAATAAGGGGAATTTCTGCCATTTTGCCCTGAAATATGTGAAATTTCTGATATTTTAACCCAAAATAAGGTGAATTTCTGCCTTTTTGCCCCAAAATAATTGGAATTTCTGCCTTTTTGCCCCAAAATAAGAAAAAATTTTGCATTTTTTCTCTGAAATAAGTGAAATTTCTGCAATTTTGTCCTAAAATAAGGGAAATTTCTGCAATTTTTCCCCATAATAAGGGAAATTTCTGCAATTTTGCCTCAAAAGAAGGGGAATTTCTTTTTTTGCCCCCAAATAAGGGAAATTTCTGCAATTTTGCCCTAAAATAAGGGGATTTTCTGCCTTTTTTGCCGAAAATAAGGGGAATTTCTGACATTTTGCCGTAAAATAAGTGAAATTTCTGCAGTTTTACCCCAAAATAAGGGGAATTTCTGCCTTTTTGCCCAAAAATTAGAGGAATTTCTGCAATTTTGCTCCAAAATACGGGTAATTTCTGCCTTTTTGCCTGAAAATAAAGGGAATGTATACCTTTTTGCCATAAAAAAAGCAAATTTCTTCATTTTTGCCCCAAAATAAGGGGATTTTCCACCTTTTTGACTCAAAATAAGTGCAATTTCTGCCTTTTCCCCAAAATAAACGAAATTTCTGTCTTTTTGCCCCAAAATAAGGGGAATTTCAGCCTTTTTACCTAAAAATAAGGGGAATTTCTGCCTTTTTGCCCCAAAATATGGGGAATTTCTGACTTTTTGCCCCAAAATAAGAAAAATTTCTGCAATTTTGTACCAAAATAAAAGAAATTTCTGCTTTTTTGCCCCCCAAAAAAAATTTCCGCCTTTTTTCCCTGAAATAAGTGAAATTTCTACAATTTTGCCCCAAAATAAGGGAAATTTCTGCAATTTTGCCCCAAAATAAGGGAAATTTCTGCAATTTTGCCCCAAAATAAGGGAAATTTCTGCAATTTTGCCCCAATGTAAAGGAAATTTCTGCAATTTTGCCCCAAAATAAGGGGAATTTCTGACTGTTTGCTCCCGATAAAGGAGATTTTCTGTATTTTTGCCCCAAAATAAGGGGAATTTCTGCATTTTTGCACAAAAATTATGAGAATTTCTGCAATTTTGCTTCAAAATACGGGGAATTTCTGACTTTTAGCCCCAAAATAAAAAGAATTTCGGCATTTTACCTCAAAATAATAATAATTTCTGCTTTTTGCCTCAAAATAAGGGGAATTTTCTGCCTTTTTGTTTCATAATAAGAAAAATTTCTTCAATTTTGTACCATAATAAAAGAAATTTCTGCTCTTTGCCCCAAAATAAAAGGAATTTCTGACTTTTTGCCCTGAAATAAATGAAATTTCTGCAATTTTGCCCGAAAATAAGGGAAATTTGTGCCTCTTTGCCCCAAAATAAGAAGAAGTTTTGCCTTTTGCGCCAAAATATGGGGAATTTCAGCATTTTACCTCAAAATAAGAATTTCAGCCTTTTTGCCCCAAAATAAGGAAAATTTCGGCAATTTTGCCCCAAAATAAGGGGAATTTCTTCCTTTTTGCCCCAAAATAAAGGATATTTCAGCCTTTTTACCTGAAAATAAGTGAAATTTCTGCTATTTTGCCCCAAATAAGGGAAATTTCTGCAATTTTGCCCCAAAATAAGGTAAATTCCTGCAATTTTGCCCCAAAATAAGTGGAATTTCTGAGTTTTGCCCCAAAATAAGGAGAATTTCTGTCTTTTTGCCCCAACATATAGGGAATTTCTGCCTTTTTGCCCAACAATTAGGGGAATTTCTTCATTTTTGCTCCAAAATAAGTGGAATTTCTGCCTTTTTGCCTTCAAAGAAGTGGAATTTCTGTATTTTCCCCCCAAAACAAAGGGAATTTCTGTCTTTTTTGCCCCAAAATAAGGAAAATTTCTGACTTATTACCCTGAAATAAGTGAAATGTCTGCAATTTTGCCCCAAAATAAGAAAAATTTCTGCCTTTTTGCCCCCAAATAAGGGGAATTTAAGCCTTTTTACCTCAAAATAAGGGGAATTTCTGCATTTTTGCCACAAAATATTAGGAAATTCTGCCTTTTTGCCCCAAAATAAGAAAAATTTCTGCCATTTTTACCTGAAATAAGGGAAATTTCTGCAATTTTGCCCCAAAATAAGGGAAATTTCTGGAATTTTGCCCCAAAATAAGTGGAATTTCTGAGTTTTGCCCCAAAATAAAGAGAATTTCTGCCTTTTTGCCCCACAATTAGGGGAATTTCTGCAATTTTGCTCCAAAATACGGGGAATTTCTGCCTTTTTGCCGAAAATAAGGGGAATGCATACCTTTTTGCCATAAAAAAGGGAAATTTCTTCATTTTTGCCCCAAATGAAGGGAAATTTCTGCCTTTTTGCCCTGAAATATGTGAAATTTCTGCAATTTTAGCCCAAAATAAGGTGAATTCCTGCCTTTTTGCCATCAAAATAATGGGAATTTCTGCCTTTTTGCCCCACAATTAGGGGATTTTCTGCAATTGTGCTCCAAAATACGGGGAATTTCTGATTTTTTGCCCGAAAATAAGGGGAATATATACCTTTTGCCACAAAAAAGGGAAATTTCTTCATTTTTGCCGCAAAATAAGAGGAATTTCTGCCTTCTTACCTCAAAATAAGTGAAATTTCTGCCTTTTTACCCAAAAGTAAATGGAATTTCTGTCTTTACCCCAAAATAAAAGCAATTTTTGAATTTTGCCCTGAAATAAGTGAAATTTCTGCAATTTTGCCCCAAAATAAGGGAAATTTCTGGAATTTTGCCCCAAAATAAATGGAATTTCTGAGTTTTGCCCGAAAATAAGGAGAATTTCTGTCTTTTTGCCCCAACATATCGGGAATTTCTGCCTTTTTGCCCCACAATTAGGGGAATTTCTGCAATTTTGCTCCAAAATACGGGGAATTTCTGCCTTTTTGCCCGAAATTAAGGGGATTTTCTGCCTTTTTGCCCCCAAACAAGGGAAATTTCTGCAATTTTAACCCAAAATATGAAGAATTTCTGCCTTTTTACCACCAAATAAGGGGAATTTCTGCCTTTTTGCCCTGAAATATGTGAAATGTTTGAAATTTTACCCCAAAAGAAAGTGAATTTCTGTCTTTGTGCCCCAAAATAATGGAAATTTCTTCATTTTGCCCTAAAATAAAAAAAATTTTTGTTTTTTTCTCTGAAATAAATGAAATTTCTGCACTTTTGCCTTACAATAAAAGAAATTTCTGCAATTTTTCCCCATAATAAAGGAAATTTCTGCAATTTTTTCTAAAATAAGGGGAATTTCTGATTTTTGCCACAAAATAAGGGGAATTTCTGCCTTTTTGCCTTAAAATAAAGAAAATTACTGCATGTTTTACCCCAAAATTAGGTGAATTTCTGCAATTTTGCTCCAAAATACGGGAATTTTCTCCCTTTTCGCCGAAAATGAAGTGAATTTCTGCCATTTTGCCGCGAAATAAGTGAAATTTCTGCAGTTTTACCCCAAAATAAGGGGAAGTTCTGCGTTTTTGCCCCAAAATTAGAGGAATTTCTGCAATTTTGCTCCAAAATACAGGGAATTTCTGCCTTTTTGCCCGAAAATAAAAAGAATGTATACCTTTTGCCATAAAAAAGGGAAATTTCTTCATTTTTACTCCAAAATAAGGGGATTTTCCGCCTTTTTGACTCAAAATAAGTGCAATTTCTGACTTTTCCCCAAAAATAAACGGAATTTCTGACTTTTTGCCCTGAAATAAGTTAAATTTCTAAAATTTTTCCCCAAAAATAAGGGAAATATCTGCTTTTTGCCCCAAAATACGGGGAATTTCTGCCTTTTTGCCTCCAAAAAAGGGGAATTTCAGCCTTTTTACCTCAAAACAAGGGGAATTTCTTCATTTTTACCCCAAAATAATTGGATTTTCTGCCTTTTTGACTCAAAATAAGTGAAATTTCTGCAATTTTTGCCCAAAATAAGGGAAATGTCTGCTTTTTGCCCCAAAATAAGGGGAATTTCAGCATTTTTACCTCAAAATAAGGGGAATTTCTGCATTTTTGCCCCAAAATATGGGAAATTTCTGCCTTTTTGCCAAAAATAAAAAAAATTTCTGCAAATTTGTACCAAAATAAAAGAAATTTCTGTCTTTTTTTCCCTGAAATAAGTGAAATTTCTGCAATTTTGCCCCAAAATAAGTGAAATTTCTGCAATTTTGCCCCAAAATAAGGGAAATTTTTGGAATTTTGCCCAAAAATAAGTGGAATTTCTGAGTTTTGCCCCAAAATAAGTAGAATTTCTGTCTTTTTGCCCCAACACATAGGGAATTTCTGCCTTTTTGCCCCACAATTAGGGGAATTTCTGCAATTTTGCTCAAAAATACGGGGAATTTCTGTCTTTTTGCCCGAAAATAAGAAGAATGCATACCTTTTTGCCATAAAAAACGGAAATTTCTTCATTTTCGCTCCAAAATAAGGGGAATTTCTGCTTTTTTGCCTCTAAATAAGTGGAATTTCTGTCTTTTTCCCCCCAAACATAGAGAATTTGTGTCTTTTTTGCCCCAAAATAAGGAAAATTTCTGACTTATTACCATGAAATAAATGAAATATCTGCAATTTTGCCCCAAAATAAGGGAAATTTCTGCTTTTTGCAACCAAATAAGGGGAATTTTAGACTTTTTACCTCAAAATAAGGGGATTTTCTGCATTTTTGCCCCAAAATATGAGAAATTTCTGCCTTTTTGCCCCAAATTAAGAAAATTTCTGCTTTTTTTCTGAAATAAGTGAAATTTCTGCAATTTTGCGTCAAAATAAGTGAAATTTCTGAGTTTTGCTCTAAAATAAGGAGAATTTCTGTCTTTTTGCCCAAACATATAGGGAATTTCTGCCTTTTTGTCCCACAATTAGGGGAATTTCTGCAATTTTGCTCCAAAATACGGGGAATTTCTGCTTTTTAGCCTGAAAATAAGAAGAATGCATACCTTTTGCCACAAAAAAAGGAAATTTCTTTATTTTTGCTCCAAAATAAGGGGAATTTCTGCTTTTTTGCTTCTAAATAAGTGGAATTTCTGACTTTTTCCCCCAAAACAAAAGGAATTTCTGTCTTTTTTGCCCCAAATAAGGAAAATTTCTGACTTATTACCCTGAAATAAGTGAAATTTCTGCAATTTTGTCCCAGAATAAGGGAAATTTCTGCTTTTTGCTTCCAAATAAGGGGAATTTCTGCCTTTTTACCTCAAAATAAGGGGAATTTTTGCAATTTTACCACAAAATATTTGGAATCTCTGCATTTTTGCCCCAAAATGAGGAAAATTTCTGCCTTTTTACCATGAAATATGTGAAATTTCTGCAATTTTGCCCCAAAATAAGTGAAATTTCGGCAATTTTGCCCCAAAATAAGGGAAATTTCTGGAATTTTGCCCCAAAATAAGTGGAATTTCTGAGTTTTGCCCCAAAATAAGGAGAATTTCTGTCTTTTTGCCCTAACATATAGGGAATTTCTGCATTTTGCCCCACAATTAGGGGAATTTCTGCAATTTTGCTCCAAAATACGGGTAATTTCAGCTTTTTAGCCCAAAAATAAGTGGAATGTATACATTTTGCCACAAAAAAGGGAAATTTCTTCATTTTTACTCCAAAATAAAAGGAATTTCTGCTTTTTTGCCTCTAAAAAAGTGGAATTTCTGTCTTTTTCCCCCAAAACAAAGGGAATTTCTGTGTTTTTTGCCCCAAAATAAGGAAAATTTCTGACTTATTACCCTGAAATAAGTGAAATTTATGCAATTTTGCCTCAAAATAAGTGAAATTTCTGCAATTTTGGCCCAAAATAATTGAAATTTTTGGAATTTTGCCCCAAAGTAAGTGGAATTTCTGAGTTTTGCCCCAAAATAAGGAGATTTTCTGTTTTTTTGCTCTAACTTACAGGGAATTTCTGCCTTTTTGCCCCACAATTAGCGGAATTTTTGCAATTTTGCTCCAAAATACGGGTAATTTCTGCTTTTTAGCCTGAAAATAAGGGGAATGTATACCATTTGCCACAAAAAAGAAATTTCTTCATTTTTACTCCAAAATAAAAGGAATTTCTGCTTTTTTGCCCCAAAATAAGAAAAATTTCTGACTGACTACTCTGAAATAAGTGAAATTTCTGCAATTTTGCCCCAAAATAAGAAAAATTTCTGCCTTTTTGCCTCCAAATAAGGGGAATTTCAGCCTTTTTACCTCAAAATAAGAGGAATTTCTGCATTTTTGCCCCAAAGATGGGAGATATCTGCCTTTTTGCCCCAAAATAAGAAAAATTTCTGCAATTTTGTACCAAAATAAAAGAAATTTCCGCCTTTTTGCACCAAAATAAGAAAATTTCTGCTTTTTTTTCTGAAATAAGTGAAATTTCTGCAATTTTGCCCCAAAATAACAGAAATTTCTGCAATTTTGCTCCCAAATAAAGGAAATTTCTGGAATTTTGCCTTAAAATAAGTGGAATTTCTGAGTTTTGCCCCAAAATAAGGAGAATTTCTGTCTTTTTGCCCTAACATATAGGGAATTTCTGCCTTTTCGCACCACAATTAGGGGAATTTCTGCAATTTTGCTCCAAAATACGGGGAATTTCTGCCTTTTTGCCCGAAAATAAGAAGAATGCATACCTTTTTGCCATAAAAAAGGGAAAGTTCTTCATTTTTGCTCCAAAATAAGGGGAATTTCAGCTTTTTTGCCTCTAAATAAGTGAAATTTCTGTCTTTTTCCCCCAAAACAAAGGGAATTTCTGTTTTTTTGCTCCAAAATAAGGAAAATTTCTGACTTATTACCCTGAAATAAGTGAAATTTCTGCAATTTTGCCCCAAAATAAGTGAAATTTCTGCTATTTTGCCCCAAAATAAGGGAAATTTCTGGAATTTTGCCCCAAAATAAGTGGAATTTCTGAGTTTTGCCCCAAAATAAGGAGAATTTCTGTCTTTTTGCCCCAACATATAGGCAATTTCTGCCTTTTTGCCCCACAATTAGGGGAATTTCTGCAATTTTGCTCAAAAATATGGGGAATTTCTGCTTTTTAGCCTGAAAATAAGGGGAATGTATACTTTTTGCCACAAAAAAAAAGAAATTTCTTCATTTTTACTCCAAAATAAAATGAATTTTTGCTTTTTTGCCGCTAAAAAAGTGGAATTTCTGCCTTTTTCCCTCAAAACAAAAAGAATTTCTGTCTTTTTTGCCCCAAAATAAAGAAAATTTCTGACTTATTACACTGAAATAAGTGAAATTTCTGCAATTTTGCCTCAAAATAAGGGAAATTTCTGCCTTTTTGCCCCCAAATAATGGGAATTTCAGCCTTTTTACCTCAAAATAAGAGAAATTTCTTCATTTTTGCCCCAAAATATGGGAGATTTCTGCCTTTTTGCCCCAAAATAAGAAAAATTTCTGCAATTTTGTACCAAAATAAAAGAAATTTCCGCCTTTTTGCACCAAAATAAGAAAATTTCTGCTTTTTTTTCTGAAATAAGTGAAATTTCTGCAATTTTGCCCCAAAATAAGTGAAATTTCTGCAATTTTGCCCCAAAATAAGGGAAATTTCTGGAATTTTGCCCCAATATCAGTGGAATTTCTGAGTTTTGACCCAAAATAAGGAGAATTTGTTTCTTTTTGCCCCAACATATAGGGAATTTCTGCCTTTTTGCCCCACAATTAGGGGAATTTCTGCAATTTTGCTCCAAAATACTGGGAATTTCTGCCTTTTTGCCCGAAAATAAGAAGAATGCATACCTTTTTGCCATAAAAAAAGGAAATTTCTTCATTTTTGCTCCAAAATAAGAGGAATTTCTGCTTTTTTGCCTCTAAATAAGTGGAATTTCTATCTTTTTCACCCCAAAACAAAGGAAATTTCTGTCTTTTTGGCCCCAAAATAAGGAAAATTTCTGCCTTTTTTCCCTGAAATAAGTGAAATTTCTGCAATTTTGCACCAAAATAAGTGAAATTTCTGCAATTTTGCCCCAAAATAATGGAAATTTCTGGAATTTTGCCCCAAAATAAGTGGAATTTCTTAGTTTAGCCCCAAAATAAAAAGAATTTCTGTCTTTTTGCCCTAACATATCGGAAATTTCTGCCTTTTTGCCCCACAATTAGGGGAATTTCTGCAAGTTTGCTCCAAAATACAGGGAATTTCTGCTTTTTAGCCTGAAAATAAGGGGAATGTATATCTTTTGCCACAAAAAAAAGAAATTTCTTCATTTTTACTCCAAAATAAAATGAATTTCTGCTTTTTTGCCGCTAAAAAGGTGGAATTTCTGTCTTTTTCCCCCAAAACAAAGGGAATTTCTGTCTTTTTTGCCCCAAAATAAGGAAAATTTCTGACTTATTACACTGAAATAAGTGAAATTTCTGCAATTTTGCCTCAAAATAAGGAAAATTTCTGCCTTTTTCCCCCAAATAAGGGAAATTTCTACCTTTTTACCTCAAAATAAGAGGAATTTCTGCATTTTTTCCCCAAAATATGGGAGATTTGTGCCTTTTTGCCCCAAAAAAAGAAAAATTTCTGCAATTTTGTACCAAAATAGAAATTTCTGCCTTTTTGCACCAAAATAGGAAAATTTCTGAATTTTTTTCTGAAATAAGTGAAATTTCTGCAATTTTGCCCCAAAATAAGTGAAATTTCTGCAATTTTGCCCCAAAATAAGGGAAATTTCTGTCTTTAACCCCAAATAAGGGGAATTTCTGCCTTTTTACCTTAGAATAAGGGGAATTTCTGCATTTTTGCCACAAAATATTTGGAATTTCTGCAATTTTACCCCAAAATAAGTGAAAGTACTGCAATTTTGCCCCAAAATAAGTGAAATTTCTGCCTTTTTGCCCAAAATAAGAAAAATTTCTGCAATTTTGTACCAAAATAAAAGATAATTCTGCCTTTTTGCACCAAAATAGGAAAATTTCTGAATTTTTTTCTGAAATAAGTTAAATTTCTGCAATTTTGCACCAAAATAAGTTAAATTTCTGCAATTTTGCCCCAAAATAAGTGAAATTTCTGCAATTTTGCCCTAAAATAAGGGAAATTTCTGGAATTTTGCACCAAAATAAGTGGAATTTCTGAGTTTTTCCCCAAAATAAGGAGAATTTCTGTCTTTTTGCCCCAACATATAGGGAATTTCTGCCTTTTTGCCCCACAATTAGGAGAATTTCTGCAATTTTGCTCCAAAATACGGGGAATTTCTGCCTTTTTGCCCGAAAATAAGAAGAATGCATACCCTTTTGCCATAAAAAATAGAAATTTCTTCAGTTTTGCTCCTAAATAAGGGGAATTTCTGCTTTTTTGCCTCTAAATAAGTGGTATTTCTGTCTTTATCCCCCAAAACAAAGGAAATTTCTGTCTTTTTTGCCCCAAAATAAGGAAAATTTCTGACTTATTACCCTGAAATAAGTGAAATTTCTGCAATTTTGCCCCAAAATAAGTGAAATTTCTGCAATTTTGCCCCAAAATACGGGAAATTTCTGGAATTTTGCCTCAATATCAGTGGAATTTCTAAATTTTGACCCAAAATAAGGAGAATTTGTTTCTTTTTGCCCCAACATATAGGGAATTTCTGCCTTTTTGCCCCACAATTAGGGGAATTTCTGCAATTTTGCTCCAAAATAAGAGGAATTTCTGCTTTTTTGCCTCTAAATAAGTGGAATTTCTGTCTTTTCCCCCCCAAAACAAAGGGAATTTCTGTCTTTTTGGCTCCAAAATAAGGAAAATTTCTGACTTATTACCCTGAAATAAGTGAAATTTTTGCAATTTTGCCCCAAAATAAGGGAAATTTCTGGAATTTTGCCCCAAAATAAGTAGAATTTCTGAGTTTTGCCCCAAAATAAAGAGAATTTCTGTCTTTTTGCCCTAAGATATAGGGAATTTCTGCCTCTTTGCCCCACAATTAGGGGAATTTCTGCAATATTGCTCCAAAATAAGGGGAATTTCAGCCTTTTTACCTCAAAATAAGAGAAATTTCTGCATTTTTGCCCCAAAATATGGGAGATTTCTGCCTTTTTGCCCCAAAATAAGAAAAATTTCTGCAATTTTGTACCAAAATAAAAGAAATTTCCGCCTTTTTGCACCAAAATAAGAAAATTCCTGCTTTTTTTTCTGAAATAAGTGAAATTTCTACAATTTTGCCCCAAAATAAGTGAAATTTCTGCAATTTTGCCCCAAAATACGGGAAATTTCTGGAATTTTGCCCCAATATCAGTGGAATTTCTGAGTTTTGACCCAAAATAAGGAGAATTTGTTTCTTTTTGCCCCAACATATAGGGAATTTCTGCCTTTTTGCCCCACAATTAGGGGAATTTCTGCAATTTTGCTCCAAAATAAGAGGAATTTCTGCTTTTTTGCCTCTAAATGAGTGGAATTTCTGTCTTTTCCCCCCCAAAACAAAGGGAATTTCTGTCTTTTTGGCCCCAAAATAAGGAAAATTTCTGACTTATTACCCTGAAATAAGTGAAATTTCTGCAATTTTGCCCCAAAATAAGTGAAATTTCTGCAATTTTGCCCCAAAATAAGGGAAATTTCTGGAATTTTGCCCCAAAATAAGTAGAATTTCTGAGTTTTGCCCCAAAATAAGGAGAATTTCTGTCTTTTTGCCCTAACATATAGGGAATTTCTGCCTCTTTGCCCCACAATTAGGGGAATTTCTGCAATATTGCTCCAAAATACGGGTAATTTCTGCTTTTTAGCCCAAAAATAAGTGGAATGCATACCTTTTGCCACAAAAAAGGGAAATTTCTTCATTTTTACTCCAAAATAAAAGGAATTTCTGCTTTTTTGCCTCTAAAAAAGTGGAATTTCTGTCTTTTTCTCCCAAAACAAAGGGAATTTCTGTCTTTTTTGCCCCAAAATAAAGAAAATTTCTGACTTATTACCCTGAAATAAGTGAAATTTCTGCAATTTTGCCTCAAAATAAGGGAAATTTCTGCCTTTTTGCCCCCAAATAAGGGAAATTTCAGCCTTATTACCTCAAAATAAGAGGAATTTCTGCATTTTTGCCTCAAAATATGGGGGATTTCTGCCTTTTTGCCCCAAAATAAGAAAAATTTCTGCAATTTTGTACCAAAATAAAAGAAATTTCTGCCTTTTTGCACCAAAATAGAAAAATTTCTGAATTTTTTTCTGAAATAAGTTAAATTTCTGCAATTTTGCCCCAAAATAAGTGAAATTTCTGCAATTTTGCTCTAAAATAAGGGAAATTTCTGGAATTTTGCACCAAAATAAGTGGAATTTCTGAGTTTTGCCCCAAAAGAAGGAGAATTTCTGTCTTTTTGCCCCAACATATAGGGAATTCCCCCCTTCTTGTCCCACAATTAGGGGAATTTCTGCAATTTTGCTCCAAAATACGGGGAATTTCTGCCTTTTTGCCCGAAAATAAGAAGAATGCATACCTTTTTGCCATAAAAAATAGAAATTTCTTCAGTTTTGCTACAAAATAAGGGGAATTTCTGCTTTTTTGCCTCTAAATAAGTGGAATTTCTGTCTTTTTCCCCCAAAACAAAGGGAATTTCTGTCTTTTTTACCTCAAAATAAGGATAATTTCTGACTTATTACCCTGAAATAAGTGAAATTTCTGCAATTTTGCCCCAAAATAAGGGAAATTTCTGCCTTTTTGCCCCCAAATAAGGGGAATTTCAGCCTTTTTACCTCAAAATAAGAGAAATTTCTGCATTTTTGCCCCAAAATATGGGAGATTTCTGCCTTTTTGCCCCAAAATAAGAAAAATTTCTGCAATTTTGTACCAAAATAAAAGAAATTTCTGCCTTTTTGCACCAAAATAAGAAAATTTCTGCTTTTTTTTCTGAAATAAGTGAAATTTCTGCAATTTTGCCCAAAAATAAGTGAAATTTCTGCAATTTTGCCCCAAAATAAGGGAAATTTCTGGAATTTTTCCCCAATATTAGTAGAATTTCTGAGTTTTGCCCCAAAATAAGGAGAATTTCTGTCTTTTTGCCCCAACATATAGGGAATTTCTGCCTTTTTGCCCCACAATTAGGGGAATATCTGCAAGTTTGCTCCAAAATACTGGGAATTTCTGCCTTTTTGCCCGAAAATAAAGGGAATGTATACCTTTTGCCACAAAAAAAAGAAATTTCTTCATTTTTACTCCAAAATAAAAGGAATTTCTGCTTTTTTGCCTCTAAAAAAGTGGAATTACTGTCTTTTTCCCCCAGAACATAGGGAATTTCAGTCTTTTTTGCCCCAAAATAAGGAAAATTTCTGACTTATTACCCTGAAAAAAGTGAAATTTCTGCAATTTTGCCCCAAAATAAGTGAAATTTCTGCAATTTTGCCCCAAAATAAGGGAAATTTCTGCAATTTTGCCCCAAAATAAGTGGAATTTCTGAGTTTTTCCCCAAAATAAGGAGAATTTCTGTATTTTGCCCCAACATATAGGGAATTTCTGCATTTTTGCCCCACAATTAGGGGAATTTCTGCCATTTTGCTCTAAAATAGGGGGAATTTCTGCCTTTTTGCCCGAAAATAAGAAGAATGCATACCTTTTTGCCATAAAAAAGGGAAATTTCTTCAGTTTTGCTCCAAAATAAGGGGAATTTCTGCTTTTTTGCCTCTAAATAAGTGGAATTTCTGTCTTTATCCCCAAAAACAAAGGGAATTTCTGTCTTTTTTGCCCCAAAATAAGGAAAATTTCTGACTTATTACCCTGAAATAAGTGAAATTTCTGCAATTTTGCTCGAAAATAAGGGAAATTTCTGCCTTTTTCCCCCCAAATAAGGGGAATTTAAGCCTTGTTACCTCAAAATAAGAGGAATTGCTGCATTTTTGCCCCAAAATATGGGAGATTTCTGCCTTTTTCTTCCAAAATAAGAATAATTTATGCAATTTTGTACCAAAATAAAAGAAATTTCTGCCTTTTTGCACCAAAATAAGAAAATTTCTGCTTTTTTTCTGAAATAAGTGAAATTTCTGCAATTTTGCTCCAAAATAAGTGAAATTTCTGCAATTTTGCCCCAAAATAAGGGAAATTTCTGGAATTTTGCCCTAAAATAAGTGGAATTTCTGAGTTTTGCCCCAAAATAAAGAGAATTTCTGTCTTTTTGCCACAACATATAGGGAATTTCTCCCTTTTTGCCCCATAATTAGGGGAATTTCTGCAATTTTGCTCCAAAATAGGGGAATTTCTGCCTTTTTGCCCGAAAATAAGAAGAATGCATACCTTTTTGCCATAAAAAAAGAAAATTTCTTCAGTTTTGCCCCAAAATAAGGGAAATTTCTGCAATTTTGCCCCAATGTAAAGGAAATTTCTGCAATTTTGCCCCAAAATAAGGGGAATTTCTGATAGTTTGCTCCCGAAAAAGGAGATTTTCTGTCTTTTTGCCCCAAAATAAGGGGAATTTCTGCCTTTTTGCCCGAAAATTATGAGAATTTCTGCAATTTTGCTTCAAAATACAGGGAATTTCTGTTTTTTAGCCCCAAAATAAAGGGAATTTCTGCATTTTACCTCAAATTGAGAATAATTTCTGCCTTTTGCCTCAAAATAAGGGGAATTTTCTGCCTTTTTATTTCAAAATAAGAAAAATTTCTTCAATTTTGTACCATAATAAAAGAAATTTCTGCTCTTTGCCCCAAAATAAAAGAAATTTCTGACTTTTTGCCCTGAAATAAATGAACTTTCTGCAATTTTGCCCGAAAATAAGGGAAATTTGTGCCTCTTTGCCCCAAAATAAAAAGAAGTTTTGCCTTTTGCCCCAAAATATGGGGAATTTCAGCATTTTACCTCAAAATAAGAATTTCAGCCTTTTTGCCCCAAAATAAGGAAAATTTCTGCAATTTTGCCCCAAAATAAGGGGAATTTCTTCCTTTTTGCCCCAAAATAAAGGATATTTCAGCCTTTTTACCTGAAAATAAGTGAAATTTCTGCAATTTTGCCCCAAATAAGGGAAATTTCTGCAATTTTGCCTCAAAATAAGGTAAATTCCTGCAATTTTGCCCCAAAATAAGTGGAATTTCTGAGTTTTGTCCCAAAATAAGAAGAATTTGTCTTTTTGCCCCAACATATAGGGAATTTCTGCCTTTTTGCCCAACAATTAGGGGAATTTCTTCATTTTTGCTTCAAAATAAGGGGAATTTCTGCCTTTTTGCCTCTAAAGAAGTGGAATTTCTGTATTTTCCTTTCAAAACAAAGGGAATTTCTGTGTTTTTTGCTCCAAAATAAGGAAAATTTCTGACTTATTACACTGAAATAAGTGAAATTTCTGCAATTTTGCCTCAAAATAAGGAAAATTTCTGCCTTTTTCCCCCAAATAAGGGAAATTTCTACCTTTTTACCTCAAAATAAGAGGAATTTCTGCATTTTTTCCCCAAAATATGGGAGATTTGTGCCTTTTTGCCCCAAAAAAAGAAAAATTTCTGCAATTTTGTACCAAAATAGAAATTTCTGCCTTTTTGCACCAAAATAGGAAAATTTCTGAATTTTTTTCTGAAATAAGTGAAATTTCTGCAATTTTGCCCCAAAATAAGTGAAATTTCTGCAATTTTGCCCCAAAATAAGGGAAATTTCTGTCTTTAACCCCAAATAAGGGGAATTTCTGCCTTTTTACCTTAGAATAAGGGGAATTTCTGCATTTTTGCCACAAAATATTTGGAATTTCTGCAATTTTGCCCCAAAATAAGTGAAAGTACTGCAATTTTGCCCCAAAATAAGTGAAATTTCTGCCTTTTTGCCAAAAATAAGAAAAATTTCTGCAATTTTGTACCAAAATAAAAGATAATTCTGCCTTTTTGCACCAAAATAGGAAAATTTCTGAATTTTTTTCTGAAATAAGTTAAATTTCTGCAATTTTGCACCAAAATAAGTTAAATTTCTGCAATTTTGCCCCAAAATAAGTGAAATTTCTGCAATTTTGCCCTAAAATAAGGGAAATTTCTGGAATTTTGCACCAAAATAAGTGGAATTTCTGAGTTTTGCCCCAAAATAAGGAGAATTTCTGTCTTTTTGCCCCAACATATAGGGAATTTCTGCCTTTTTGCCCCACAATTAGGGGAATTTCTGCAATTTTGCTCCAAAATACGGGGAATTTCTGCCTTTTTGCCCGAAAATACGAAGAATGCATACCCTTTTGCCATAAAAAATAGAAATTTCTTCAGTTTTGCTCCAAAATAAGAGGAATTTCTGCTTTTTTGCCTCTAAATAAGTGGAATTTCTGTCTTTTCCCCCCCAAAACAAAGGGAATTTCTGTCTTTTTGGCCCCAAAATAAGGAAAATTTCTGACTTATTAGCCTGAAATAAGTGAAATTTCTGCAATTTTGCCCCAAAATAAGTGAAATTTCTGCAATTTTGCCCCAGAATAAGGGAAATTTCTGGAATTTTGCCCCAAAATAAGTAGAATTTCTGAGTTTTGCCCCAAAATAAGGAGAATTTCTGTCTTTTTGCCCTAACATATAGGGAATTTCTGCCTCTTTGCCCCACAATTAGGGGAATTTCTGCAATATTGCTCCAAAATACGGGTAATTTCTGCTTTTTAGCCCAAAAATAAGTGGAATGCATACCTTTTGCCACAAAAAAGGGAAATTTCTTCATTTTTACTCCAAAATAAAAGGAATTTCTGCTTTTTTGCCTCTAAAAAAGTGGAATTTCTGTCTTTTTCTCCCAAAACAAAGGGAATTTCTGTCTTTTTTGCCCCAAAATAAAGAAAATTTCTGACTTATTACCCTGAAATAAGTGAAATTTCTGCAATTTTGCCTCAAAATAAGGGAAATTTCTGCCTTTTTGCCCCCAAATAAGGGAAATTTCAGCCTTATTACCTCAAAATAAGAGGAATTTCTGCATTTTTGCCTCAAAATATGGGGGATTTCTGCCTTTTTGCCCCAAAATAAGAAAAATTTCTGCAATTTTGTACCAAAATAAAAGAAATTTCTGCCTTTTTGCACCAAAATAGAAAAATTTCTGAATTTTTTTCTGAAATAAGTTAAATTTCTGCAATTTTGCCCCAAAATAAGTGAAATTTCTGCAATTTTGCTCTAAAATAAGGGAAATTTCTGGAATTTTGCACCAAAATAAGTGGAATTTCTGAGTTTTGCCCCAAAAGAAGGAGAATTTCTGTCTTTTTGCCCCAACATATAGGGAATTCCCCCCTTCTTGCCCCACAATTAGGGGAATTTCTGCAATTTTGCTCCAAAATACGTGGAATTTCTGCCTTTTTGCCCGAAAATAAGAAGAATGCATACCTTTTTGCCATAAAAAATAGAAATTTCTTCAGTTTTGCTACAAAATAAGGGAAATTTCTGCTTTTTTGCCTCTAAATAAGTGGAATTTCTGTCTTTTTCCCCCAAAACAAAGGGAATTTCTGTCTTTTTTACCTCAAAATAAGGATAATTTCTGACTTATTACCCTGAAATAAGTGAAATTTCTGCAATTTTGCCCCAAAATAAGGGAAATTTCTGCCTTTTTGCCCCCAAATAAGGGGAATTTCAGCCTTTTTACCTCAAAATAAGAGAAATTTCTGCATTTTTGCCCCAAAATATGGGAGATTTCTGCCTTTTTGCCCCAAAATAAGAAAAATTTCTGCAATTTTGTACCAAAATAAAAGAAATTTCTGCCTTTTTGCACCAAAATAAGAAAATTTCTGCTTTTTTTTCTGAAATAAGTGAAATTTCTGCAATTTTGCCCAAAAATAAGTGAAATTTCTGCAATTTTGCCCCAAAATAAGGGAAATTTCTGGAATTTTTCCCCAATATTAGTAGAATTTCTGAGTTTTGCCCCAAAATAAGGAGAATTTCTGTCTTTTTGCCCCAACATATAGGGAATTTCTGCCTTTTTGCCCCACAATTAGGGGAATATCTGCAAGTTTGCTCCAAAATACTGGGAATTTCTGCCTTTTTGCCCGAAAATAAAGGGAATGTATACCTTTTGCCACAAAAAAAAGAAATTTCTTCATTTTTACTCCAAAATAAAAGGAATTTCTGCTTTTTTGCCTCTAAAAAAGTGGAATTACTGTCTTTTTCCCCCAGAACATAGGGAATTTCAGTCTTTTTTGCCCCAAAATAAGGAAAATTTCTGACTTATTACCCTGAAAAAAGTGAAATTTCTGCAATTTTGCCCCAAAATAAGTGAAATTTCTGCAATTTTGCCCCAAAATAAGGGAAATTTCTGCAATTTTGCCCCAAAATAAGTGGAATTTCTGAGTTTTTCACCAAAATAAGGAGAATTTCTGTATTTTGCCCCAACATATAGGGAATTTCTGCATTTTTGCCCCACAATTAGGGGAATTTCTGCCATTTTGCTCTAAAATAGGGGGAATTTCTGCCTTTTTGCCCGAAAATAAGAAGAATGCATACCTTTTTGCCATAAAAAAGGGAAATTTCTTCAGTTTTGCTCCAAAATAAGGGGAATTTCTGCTTTTTTGCCTCTAAATAAGTGGAATTTCTGTCTTTATCCCCAAAAACAAAGGGAATTTCTGTCTTTTTTGCCCCAAAATAAGGAAAATTTCTGACTTATTACCCTGAAATAAGTGAAATTTCTGCAATTTTGCTCGAAAATAAGGGAAATTTTTGCCTTTTTCCCCCTAAATAAGGGGAATTTAAGCCTTGTTACCTCAAAATAAGAGGAATTGCTGCATTTTTGCCCCAAAATATGGGAGATTTCTGCCTTTTTCTTCCAAAATAAGAGTAATTTATTCAATTTTGTACCAAAATAAAAGAAATTTCTGCCTTTTTGCACCAAAATAAGAAAATTTCTGCTTTTTTTCTGAAATAAGTGAAATTTCTGCAATTTTGCTCCAAAATAAGTGAAATTTCTGCAATTTTGCCCCAAAATAAGGGAAATTTCTGGAATTTTGCCCTAAAATAAGTGGAATTTCTGAGTTTTGCCCCAAAATAAAGAAAATTTCTGTCTTTTTGCCACAACATATAGGGAATTTCTCCCTTTTTGCCCCATAATTAGGGGAATTTCTGCAATTTTGCTCCAAAATAGGGGAATTTCTGCCTTTTTGCCCGAAAATAAGAAGAATGCATACCTTTTTGCCATAAAAAAAGAAAATTTCTTCAGTTTTGCCCCAAAATAAGGGAAATTTCTGCAATTTTGCCCCAATGTAAAGGAAATTTCTGCAATTTTGCCCCAAAATAAGGGGAATTTCTGATAGTTTGCTCCCGAAAAAGGAGATTTTCTGTCTTTTTGCCCCAAAATAAGGGGAATTTCTGCCTTTTTGCCCGAAAATTATGAGAATTTCTGCAATTTTGCTTCAAAATACAGGGAATTTCTGTTTTTTAGCCCCAAAATAAAGGGAATTTCTGCATTTTACCTCAAATTGAGAATAATTTCTGCCTTTTGCCTCAAAATAAGGGGAATTTTCTGCCTTTTTATTTCAAAATAAGAAAAATTTCTTCAATTTTGTACCATAATAAAAGAAATTTCTGCTCTTTGCCCCAAAATAAAAGAAATTTCTGACTTTTTGCCCTGAAATAAATGAAATTTCTGCAATTTTGCCCGAAAATAAGGGAAATTTGTGCCTCTTTGCCCCAAAATAAAAAGAAGTTTTGCCTTTTGCCCCAAAATATGGGGAATTTCAGCATTTTACCTCAAAATAAGAATTTCAGCCTTTTTGCCCCAAAATAAGGAAAATTTCTGCAATTTTGCCCCAAAATAAGGGGAATTTCTTCCTTTTTGCCCCAAAATAAAGGATATTTCAGCCTTTTTACCTGAAAATAAGTGAAATTTCTGCAATTTTGCCCCAAATAAGGGAAATTTCTGCAATTTTGCCTCAAAATAAGGTAAATTCCTGCAATTTTGCCCCAAAATAAGTGGAATTTCTGAGTTTTGTCCCAAAATAAGAAGAATTTGTCTTTTTGCCCCAACATATAGGGAATTTCTGCCTTTTTGCCCAACAATTAGGGGAATTTCTTCATTTTTGCTTCAAAATAAGGGGAATTTCTGCCTTTTTGCCTCTAAAGAAGTGGAATTTCTGTATTTTCCTTTCAAAACAAAGGGAATTTCTGTGTTTTTTGCTCCAAAATAAGGAAAATTTCTGACTTATTACCCTGAAATAAGTGAAATGTTTGCAATTTTGCCCCAAAATAAGGGAAATTTCTGCCTTTTTGCCCCCAAATAAGGGGAATTTCAGCCTTTTTACCTCAAAATAAGGGAAATTTCTGCATTTTTGCCACAAAATATTAGGAATTTCTGCCTTTTTGCCCCAAAATAATAAAAATTTCTGCCATTTTTACCTGAAATAAGTGAAATTTCTGCAATTTTGCCCCAAAATAAGTAAAATTTCTGCAATTTTGCCCCAAAATAAGGGAAATTTCTGGAATTTTGCCCCAAATTAAGTGGAATTTCTGAGTTTTGCCCCAAAATAAGGAGAATTTCTGTCTTTTTGCCCCAACATATAGGGAATTTCTGCCTTTTTGCCCCACAATTAGGGGATTTTCTGCAATCTTGCTCCTAAATACGGGGAATTTCTGCTTTTTTGCCCGAAAATAAGGGGAATGTATACCTTTTGCCACAAAAAAGGGAAATTTCTTCATTTTTGCCCCAAAATAAGAGGAATTTCTGCCTTCTTACCTCAAAATAAGTGAAATTTCTGCCTTTTTACCCCAAAATAACGGGAATTTCAGCCTTTTTACCTCAAAATAAGGGGAATTTCTGCCTTTTTCCCCAAAATATGGGTAATTTTTGCCTTTTTGTTCCAAAATAAGGAAAATTTCTACAATTGTGTATCAAAATAAAAGAAATTTCTGCTTTTTGCCCCAAAATAAAAGGAATTTCTGACTTTTTGCCCTGAAATAAATGAAATTCCTGCAATTATGCCCGAAAATAAAAGAAATTTGTGTATTTTTGCCTCCAAATGAGGGGAATTTCTGCCTTTTTGCCCCAAAATATGGGGAATTTCAGGATTTTACCTCATAATAAAGGAAATTTTAGGCTTTTTGCACCAAAATATGGGAAATTTCTGCCTTTTTGCCACAAAATAAGAAAAATTTCTGCAAGTCTGTAACAATATAAAAGAAATTTCTAAAATTTTGACCTGAAATAAGGGAAATTTCTGATTTTTGCCCCAAAATAATGAGAATTTCTCTATTTTTGCCCCAAAATAAAGGGAATTTCTGCCTTTATGCCCCAAAATTAGGGGAGTTTCTGCAATTTTGCTCCAAAATAAGAGGAATTTCTGCTTTTTTACCCGAAATTAAGTGGATTTTCTGCCTTTTTGCTCCTAAAGAAAAAAAATTTCTGCAATTTTATTCCAAAATAAGGGGAATTTCTGCCTTTCTGCCTTAAAATAAGGGGAATTTCTGTCTTTTTGCCCTGAAATATGTGAAATTTCTGCAATTTTACCACAAAATAAGGTGAATTTCTGCCTTTTTGCCCCAAAATAATGGGAATTTCTGCCTTTTTGCCCCAAAATAAGAAAAATTTTGCTTTTTTTCTCTGAAATAAGTGAAATTTCTGCAATTTTGCCCTAAAATAAGGGAAATTTCTGCAATTTTTCCCCATAATAAGGGAAATTTCTGCAATTTTGCCCCAAAATAAAAGGAATTTCTGTTTTTTGCCCCCAAATAAGGAAAATTTCTGCAATTTTGCCCTAAAATAAGACGAATTTCTGCCTTTTTGCCCTAAAATAAGGAGAATTTCTGCCTTTTTGCCCAAAAATAAAGAAAATTACTGTATTTTTTTTTACCCTAAAATTAGGTGAATTTCTGCAATTTATTCTCCAAAATACGGGAATTTTCTGCCGTTTTTGCCGAAAATAAGGGGAATTTCTGACATTTTGCCGCAAAAAAGTGAAATTTCTGCAGTTTTACCCCAAAATAAGGGGAATTTCTGCCTTTTTGCCCAAAAATTAGGGGAATTTCTGCAATGTTGCTCCAAAATACGGGGAATTTGTGCCATTTTGCCCAAAAATAAAGGGAATGTATACCTTTTTGCCATAAAAAAAGCAAATTTCTTCATTTTTGCCCCAAAATAAGGGGATTTTCCACCTTTTTGACTCAAAATAAGTGCAATTTCTGCCTTTTCCCCAAAATAAACGAAATTTCTGTCTTTTTGCCCCCAAATAAGGGGAATTTCAGCCTTTTTACCTCAAAATAAGGGGAATTTCTGCATTTTTGCCCCAAAATATGAGGAATTTCTGACTTTTTGCCCCAAAATAAGAAAAATTTCTGCAATTTTGTACCAAAATAAAAAAAATTTCTGCCTTTTTGCCCCCCAAAAAAAATTTTCGCCTTTTTTCCCTGAAATAAGTGAAATTTCTGCAATTTTGCCCCAAAATATGGAAATTTCTGCAATTTTGCCCCAATGTAAAGGAAATTTCTGCAATTTTGCACCAAAATAAGGAAAATTTCTGACTGTTTGCTCCCAAAAAAGGAGATTTTCTGTCTTTTTGCCCCAAAATAAGGAGAATTTTTGCCTTTTGCCCGAAAATTATGAGAATTTCTGCAATTTTGCTTCAAAATACGGGGAATTTCTGCTTTCTAGCCCCAAAATAAAGGGAATTTCTGCATTTTACCTCAAATTGAGAATAATTTCTGCCTTTTGCCTCAAAATAAGGGGAATTTTCTGCCTTTTTGTTTCAAAATAAGAAAAATTTCTTCAATTTTGTACCATAATAAAAGAAATTTCTGCTCTTTGCCCCAAAATAAAAGGAATTTCTGAATTTTTGCCTTGAAATAAATGAAATTTCTGCAATTTTGCCCGAAAATAAGGGAAATTTGTGCCTTCTTGCCCCAAAATAAGAAGAATTTTGGCCTTTTGCCCCAAAATATGGGGAATTTCAGCATTTTACCTCAAAATAAGAATTTCAGCCTTTTTGCCCCAAAATAAGGAAAATTTCTGCAATTTTGCCCCAAAATAAGGGGAATTTCCTCCTTTTTGCCCCAAAATAAAGGATATTTCAGTCTTTTTACCTGAAAATAAGTGAAATTTCTGCAATTTTGCCCCAAATAAGGAAAATTTCTGCAATTTTGCCCCAAAATAAGGTAAATTCCTGCAATTTTGCCCCAAAATAAGTGGAATTTTTGAGTTTTGCCCAAAAATAAGGAGAATTTCTGTCTTTTTGCCCCAACATATAGGGAATTTCTGCCTTTTTGCCCCACAATTAGGGGAATTTCTGTCTTTTTTGCCCCAAAATAAGGAAAATTTCTGACTTATTACCCTGAAATAAGTGAAATGTCTGCAATTTTGCCCCAAAATAAGAAAAATTTCTGCCTTTTTGCACCCAAATAAGGGGAATTTCAGCCTTTTTACCTCAAAATAAGGGGAATTTCTGCATTTTTGCCACAGAATATTAGGAATTTCTGCTTTTTTGCCCCAAAATAAGAAAAATTTCTGCCATTTTTACCTGAAATAAGGGAAATTTCTGCAATTTTGCCCCAAAATAAGTGAAATTTCTGCAATTTTGCCCCAAAATAAGGGAAATTTCTGGAATTTTGCCCCATAATAAGTGGAAATTCTGAGTTTTGCCCCAAAATAAGGAGAATTTCTGTCTTTTTGCCCTAACATATAGGGAATTTCTGCCTCTTTGACCCACAATTAGGGGAATTTCTGCAATTTTGCTCCAAAATACGGGTAATTTCTGCTTTTTAGCCCAAAAATAAGTGGAATGTATACCTTTTGCCACAAAAAAAGAAATTTCTTCATTTTTACTCCAAAATAAAAGGAATTTCTGCTTTTTTGCCTCTAAAAAAGTGGAATTTCTGTCTTTTTCCCCCAAAAAAAGGGAATTTCTGTCTTTTTTGCCCCAAAATAACGAAAATTTCTGACTTATTACCCTGAAATAAGTGAAATTTCTGCAATTTTCCTCAAAATAAGGGAAATTTCTGCCTTTTTGCCCCCAAATAAAGGAAATTTCAGCCTTTTTACCTCAAAATAAGAGGAATATCTTCATTTTTGCCCCAAAATATGGGAGATTTCTCCCTTTTTGCCCCCAAATAAGAAAAATTTCTGCAATTTTGTACCAAAATAAAAGATAATTCTGCCTTTTTGCACCAAAATAGGAAAATTTCTGAATTTTTTTCTGAAATAAGTTAAATTTCTGCAATTTTGCACCAAAATAAGTGAAATTTCTGCAATTTTGCCCCAAAATAAGGGAAATTTCTGGAATTTTGACCAAAAAAGTGTGGAATTTCTGAGTTTTTGCCCCAAAATAAGTGAAATTTCTTTTTTTTGCCCCCAAATAAGGGGAATTTCTGCCTTTTTACCTCAAAATAAAGGGAATTTCTTCATTTTTGCCACAAAATATTTGGAATTTCTGCATTTTTGCATCAAAATAAGGAAAATTTCCGGCTTTTTACCATGAAATAAGTGAAATTTCTGCAATTTTGCCCCAAAATAAGAGAAATTTCTGCAATTTTGCCCCAAAATAAGAGAAATTTCTGGAATTTTGCCCCAAAATAAATGGAATTTCTGAGTTTTGCCCCAAAAATAAAGAGAATTTCTGTCTTTTTGCCCTAACATATAGGGAATTTCTGCCATTTTGCCTTTCAATTAGGGGAATTTCTGCAATTTTGCTCTAAAATACGGGTAATTTCTGCTTTTTAGCCCAAAAATAAGTGAAATGCATACCTTTTGCCACAAAAAAGGGAAATTTCTTCATTTTTACTCCAAAATAAAAGGAATTTCTGCTTTTTTGCCTCTAAAAAAGTGAAATATCTGTATTTTTCTCCCAAAACAAAGGGAATTTCTGTCTTTTTTGCCCCAAAATAGAGAAAATTTCTGACTTATTACCCTAAAATAAGTGAAATTTCTGCAATTTTGCCTCAAAATAAGGGAAATTTCTGCCTTTTTGCCCCCAAATAAGGGAAATTTAAGCATTTTTACCTCAAAATAAGAGGAATTTCTGCAGTTTTCCCCTAAATATGGGAGATTTCTGACTTTTTGCCCCAAAATAAGAAAAATTTCTGCAATTTTGTACCAAAATAAAAGAAATTTCTGCCTTTTTGCACCAAAATAGAAAAATTTCTGAATTTTTTTCTGAAATAAGATAAATTTCTGCAATTTTGCCCCAAAATAAGTGAAATTTCTGCAATTTTGCCCTAAAATAAGGGAAATTTCTGGAATTTTGCACCAAAATAAGTGGAATTTCTGAGTTTTGCCCCAAAATAAGGAGAATTTCTGTCTTTTTGCCCCAACATATAGGGAATTTCTGCCTTTTTGCCCCACAATTAGGGGAATTTCTGCAATTTTGCTCCAAAATACGGGGAATTTCTGCCTTTTTGCCCGAAAATAAGAAGAATGCATACCCTTTTGCCATAAAAAATAGAAATTTCTTCAGTTTTGCTCCAAAATAAGAGGAATTTCTGCTTTTTTGCCTCTAAATAAGTGGAATTTCTGTCTTTTCCCCCCCAAAACAAAGGGAATTTCTGTCTTTTTGGCCCCAAAATAAGGAAAATTTCTGACTTATTAGCCTGAAATAAGTAAAATTTCTGCAATTTTGCCCCAAAATAAGTGAAATTTCTGCAATTTTGCCCCAGAATAAGGGAAATTTCTGGAATTTTGCCCCAAAATAAGTAGAATTTCTGAGTTTTGCCCCAAAATAAGGAGAATTTCTGTCTTTTTGCCCTAACATATAGGGAATTTCTGCCTCTTTGCCCCACAATTAGGGGAATTTCTGCAATATTGCTCCAAAATACGGGTAATTTCTGCTTTTTAGCCCAAAAATAAGTGGAATGCATACCTTTTGCCACAAAAAAGGGAAATTTCTTCATTTTTACTCCAAAATAAAAGGAATTTCTGCTATTTTGCCTCTAAAAAAGTGGAATTTCTGTCTTTTTCTCCCAAAACAAAGGGAATTTCTGTCTTTTTTGCCGCAAAATAAAGAAAATTTCTGACTTATTACCCTGAAATAAGTGAAATTTCTGCAATTTTGCCTCAAAATAAGGGAAATTTCTGCCTTTTTGCCCCCAAATAAGGGAAATTTCAGCCTTATTACCTCAAAATAAGAGGAATTTCTGCATTTTTGCCTCAAAATATGGGGGATTTCTGCCTTTTTGCCCCAAAATAATAAAAATTTCTGCACTTTTGTACCAAAATAAAAGAAATTTCTGCCTTATTGCACCAAAATAAAAAAATTTCTGAATTTTTTTCTGAAATAGGTTAAATTTCTGCAATTTTGCCCCAAAATAAGTGAAATTTCTGTAATTTTGCCCTAAATTAAGGGAAATTTCTGGAATTTTGCACCAAAATAAGTGGAATTTCTGAGTTTTGCCCCTAAATAAGGAGAATTTCTGTCTTTTTGCCCCAACATATAGGGAATTTCCCCCTTCTTGCCCCACAATTAGGGGAATTTCTGCAATTTTGCTCCAAAATATGGGGAATTTCTGCCTTTTTGCCCGAAAATAAGAAGAATGCATACCTTTTTGCCATAAAAAATAGAAATTTCTTCAGTTTTGCTACAAAATAAGGGGAATTTCTGCTTTTTTGCCTCTAAATAAGTGGAATTTCTGTCTTTTTCCCCCAAAACAAAGGGAATTTCTGTCTTTTTTGCCCCAAAATAAGGAAAATTTCTGACTTATTACCCTGAAATAAGTGAAATTTCTGCAATTTTGCCCCAAAATAAGGGAAATTTCTGCCTTTTTGCCCCCAAATAAGGGGAATTTCAGCCTTTTTACCTCAAAATAAGAGAAATTTCTGCATTTTTGCCCCAAAATATGGGAGATTTCTGCCTTTTTGCCCCAAAATAAGAAAAATTTCTGCAATTTTGTACCAAAATAAAAGAAATTTCCGCCTTTTTGCACCAAAATAAGAAAATTTCTGCTTTTTTTTCTGAAATAAGTGAAATTTCTGCAATTTTGCCCAAAAATAAGTGAAATTTCTGCAATTTTGCCCCAAAATAAGGGAAATTTCTGGAATTTTGCCCCAATATCAGTAGAATTTCTGAGTTTTGACCCAAAATAAGGAGAATTTGTTTCTTTTTGCCCCAACATATAGGGAATTTCTCCCTTCTTGCCCCACAATTAGGGGAATTTCTGCAATTTTGCTCCAAAATAAGAGGAATTTCTGCTTTTTTGCCTCTAAATAAGTGGAATTTCTGTCTTTTCCCCCCCAAAACAAAAAGAATTTCTGTATTTTTGGCCCCAAAATAAGGAAAATTTCTGACTTATTACCCTGAAATAAGTGAAATTTCTGCAATTTTGCCCCAAAATAAGTGAAATTTCTGCAATTTTGCCCCAAAATAAGGGAAATTTCTGGAATTTTGCCCCAAAATAAGTAGAATTTCTGAGTTTTGCCCCAAAATAAGGAGAATTTCTGTCTTTTTGCCCTAACATATAGGGAATTTCTGCCTCTTTGCCCCACAATTAGGGGAATTTCTGCAATATTGCTCCAAAATACGGGTAATTTCTGCTTTTTAGCCCAAAAATAAGTGGAATGCATACCTTTTGCCACAAAAAAGGGAAATTTCTTCATTTTTACTCCAAAATAAAAGGAATTCCTGCTTTTTTGCCTCTAAAAAAGTGGAATTTCTGTCTTTTTCTCCCAAAACAAAGGGAATTTCTGTCTTTTTTGCCCCAAAATAAAGAAAATTTCTGACTTATTACCCTGAAATAAGTGAAATTTCTGCAATTTTGCCCCAAAATAAGGGAAATTTCTTCCTTTTTGCCCCCAAATAAGGGAAATTTCAGCCTTTTTACCTCAAAATAAGAGGAATTTCTGCATTTTTGGCCCAAAATATGAAGATTTCTGCCTTTTTGCCCCAAAATAAGAAAAATTTCTGCAATTTGTACCAAAATAAAAGAAATTTCTGCCTTTTTGCACCAAAATAAATAAATTCTGCTTATTTTTCTGAAATAAGTGAAATTTCTGCAATTTTGCCCCAAAATAAGTAAAATTTCTGCAATTTTGCCCCAAAATAAGGGAAATTTCTGGAATTTTGCCCCCAAAATAAGTGGAATTTCTGAGTTTTACCCCAAAATAAGGAGAATTCCTGTCTTTTTGCCCCACAATTAGAGTAATTTCTGCAATTTTGCTTCAAAATACGGGGAATTTCTGCCTTTTTGCCCGAAAATAAGAAGAATGCATACCTTTTTGCCATAAAAAAGGGAAATTTCTTCATTTTTGCTCCAAAATAAGGGGAATTTCTGCTTTTTTGCCTCTAAATAAGTGGAATTTCTGTCTTTTTCCCCCAAAACAAAGAGAATTTCTGTCCTTTTGGCCCCAAAATAAGGAAAATTTCTGACTTATTACCCTGAAATAAGTGAAATTTCTGCAATTTTGCCCCAAAATAAGGGAAATTTCTGCCTTTTTGCCCCCAAATAAGGGAAATTTCAGCTTTTTTACCTCAAAATAAGGGGAATTTCGGCATTTTTGCCACAAAATATAAGGAAATTTTTCCTTTTTGCCCCAAAATAAGAAAAATTTCTGCCTTTTTTCCCTGAAATAAGTGAAATTTCTGCAATTTTACCCCAAAATAAGTGAAATTTCTGCAATTTTGCTTTAAAATAAGAAAAATTTCTAGAATTTTGCCCCAAAATAAGTGGAATTTCTGAGTTTTGCCCCAAAATAAGGAGAATTTCTGTCTTTTTGCCCCAACATTAGGGAATTTCTGCCTTTTTGTCCTAAAATTAGGGGAATTTTTGCAATTTTGTTCGAAAATACGGGGAATTTCTGCCTTTTTGCCCGAAAATAAGAAGAATGCATACCTTTTTGCCATATAAAAGGGAAATTTCTACATTTTTACTCCAAAATAAAAGTTATTTCTGCTTTTTTGCCTCTAAAAAAGTGGAATTTCTGTCTTTTCCCCCCAAAACAAAGGGAATTTCTGTTTTTTTTGCCCCAAAATAACGAAAATTTCTGACTTATTACTCTGAAATAAGTGAAATTTATGCAATTTTGCCCCAAAATAAGAGAAATTCTTCTTTTTTGCCCCCAAATAAGGGGAATTTCAGCCTTTTTACCTCAAAATTAAAAAAATTTCTGCATTTTTGCCTCAAAATATGAGAAATTTATGCCTTTTTGCCCCAAAATAAGAAAAATTTCTGCAATTTTGTAACAAAATAAAAGAAATTTCTGCCTTTTTGCACCAAAATAAGAAAATTCTGCTTTTTTTCTGAAATAAGTGAAATTTATGTAATTTTGCCTGAAAATAAGTGAAATTTCTGCAATTTTGCCCAAAATAAGGGAAATTTCTTGAATTTTGCCCCAAAATAAGTGGAATTTCTGAGTTTTGCCCCAAATAAGGAGAATTTCTGTCTTTTTGCCCCAACATATAGGGAATTTCTGCCTTTTTGCCCCACAATTAGGGGAATATCTGCAAGTTTGCTCCAAAATACGGGGAATTTCTGCCTTTTTGCCCGAAAATAAAGGGAATGTATACCTTTTGCCACAAAAAAAAGAAATTTCTTCATTTTTACTCCAAAATAAAAGGAATTTCTGCTTTTTTGCCTCTAAAAAAGTGGAATTACTGTCTTTTTCCCCCAGAACATAGGGAATTTCTGTCTTTTTTGCCCCAAAGTAAGGAAAATTTCTGACTTATTACCCTGAAAAAAGTGAAATTTCTGCAATTTTGCCCCAAAATAAGTGAAATTTCTGCAATTTTTCCCCAAAATAAGGGAAATTTCTGCAATTTTGCCCCAAAATAAGTGGAATTTCTGAGTTTTTCCCCAAAATAAGGAGAATTTCTGTATTTTGCCCCAACATATAGGGAATTTCTGCCTTTTTGCCCCACAATTAGGGGAATTTCTGCAATTTTGCTCTAAAATAGGGGGAATTTCTACCTTTTTGCCCGAAAATAAGAAAAATGCATACCTTTTTGCCATAAAAAAGGGAAATTTCTTCATTTTTGCTCCAAAATAAGGGGAATTTCTGCATTTATGCCTCTAAATAAGTGGAATTTCTGTCTTTTTTTCTGAAAACAAAGGGAATTTCTGTCTTTTTTGCCCCAAAGTAAGAAAAATTTCTGACTTAGTACCCTGAAATAAGTGAAATTTGTGCAATTTTGCCCCAAAATATGGGAAATTTCTGCCTTTTTGCCCCCAAATAAGGGGAATTTCAGCCTTTTTACCTCAAAATAAGGGGAATTTCTGCATTTTTGCCTAAAAATATGGGAAATTTCTGCCTTTTTGCCCCAAAATAAGAAAATTTTTGCTTTTTTTCCCTGAAATAAGTGAAATTTCTGCAATTTTGCCCCAAAATAAGTGAAATTTCTGCAATTTTGGCCAAAAATAAGGGAAATTTCTGAAATTTTGTTCCAAAATAAGTGGAATTTCTGAGTTTTGCCCCAAAATAAGGAGAATTTCTGTCTTTTTGCCCCAACATAAGGGAATTTCTGCAATTTTACTCCAAAATACGGGGAATTTCTGCCTTTTTGCCTGAAAATAAGAAGAATGTATACCTTTTGGCTATAAAAAGGGAAATTTCTGCAATTTTGCTCCAAAATAAGGGAAATTTCTGCTTTTTTGCCTCTAAATAAATGGAATTTCTGTCTTTTTCCACCCATACAAATGGAATTTCTGTATTTTTTGCCTCAAAATAAGGAAAATTTCTGAATTATTACCCTGAAATAAGTGAAATTTCTGCAATTTTGCCCCAGTATAAGAGAAATTTCTGCATTTTTTCCCCCAAATAAGGGGAATTTCAGCCTTTTTACCTCAAAATAAGAGGAATTTCTGCATTTTTGCCTCAAAATATTAGGAATTTCTGAATTTTTGCCCCTAAAAACGAAAAATTTCGGCCTTTTTTCCCTGACAAAAGTGAAATTTCTGCAATTTTGCCCCAAAATAATTGAAATTTCTGCAATTTTGCCCCAAAATAAGGGGAATTTTGGGAATTTTGCCCCAAAATAAATGGAATTTCTGAATTTTGCCCCCAAATGAGGAGAATTTCTGTCGTTTTGCCCTAACATATAGGGAATTTCTGCCTTTTTGCCCCACAATTAGGGGAATTTCTGCAATTTTGCTCCAAAATAAGGGGAATTTCTGCTTTTTTGCCTCTAAATAAGTGGAATTTCTGTCTTTTTCCCCCAAAACAAAGGGAATTTCTGCCTTTTTGCCCGAAAATAAGAAGAATGCATACCTTTTTGCCATAAAAAAGGGAAATTTCTTCATTTTTGTTCCAAAATAAGGGGAATTTCTGCTTTTTTGCCTCTAAATAAGTGGAATTTCTGTCTTTTTCCCTGAAAACAAAGGGAATTTCTGTCTTTTTTGCCCCAAAGTAAGAAAAACTTCTGATTAGTACCCTGAAATAAGTGAAATTTCTGCAATTTTTCCCCAAAATAAGGGAAATTTCTGCCTTTTTGCAACCAAATAAGGGGAATTTTAGTTTTTTTACCTCAAAATAAGGAAATTTTCTGCAATTTTGCCCCAAAATATGAGAAATTTCTGCTTTTTTGCTTCAAAATAAGAATAATTTCTGCAATTTTGTACCAAAATAAAAGAAATTTTTGCCTTTTTGCCCCAAAATAAGAAAATTTCTGCTTTTTTTTGAAATAAGTGAAATTTCTGTAATTTTGCCCCAAAATAAGTGAAATTTCTGAGATTTGCTCTAAAATAAGGAGAATTTCTGTCTTTTCCCCCAACATATAGGGAATTTCTGCCTTTTTGCCCCACAATAAGGGGAATTTCTGCAATTTTGCTCTAAAATATGGGGAATTTCTCACTTTTTGCCTGAAAATAAGGAGAATGCATACCTTTTTGCCATAAAAAAGGGAAATTTCTTCATTTTTGCTCCAAAATAAGGGGAATTTCTGCATTTTTGCCTCTAAATAAGTGGAATTTCTGTCTTTTTCCACCAAAACAAAGGGAATTTCTGTCTTTTTTGCCCCAAAGTAAGGAAAATTTCTGACTTATTACCCTGAAATAAGTGAAATTTCTGCATTTTTGCCTCAAAATATGGGAAATTTCTGCCTTTTTGCCCAAAATAAGAAAAATTTCTGCAATTTTGTACCAAAATAAAAGAAATTTCTGTCTTTTTCCCCTGAAATAAGTGAAATTTCTGCAATTTTGCCCCTAAATAAGTGAAATTTCTGCAATTTTGCCCCAAAATAAGGGAAATTTTTGGAATTTTACCCCAAAATAAGTGGAATTTCTGAGTTTTGCCCCAAAATATGGAGAATTTTTGTCTTTTTGCCCCAACATATAGGGAATTTCTGTTTTTTTGCCCCACAATTAGGGGAATTTCTGCAATTTTGCTCTAAAATAGGGGGAATTTCTGCCTTTTTGCCCGAAAATAAGAAGAATGCATACCTTTTTGCCATAAAAAAGGGAAATTTCTTCATTTTTGCTCCAAAATAAGGGGAATTTCTGCATTTTTGCCTCTAAATAAGTGGAATTTCTGTCTTTTCCCTGAAAACAAAGGGAATTTCTGTCTTTTTTGCCCCAAAGTAAGAAAAATTTCTGACTTAGTACCCTGAAATAAGTGAAATTTCTGCAATTTTGCCCCAAAATATGGGAAATTTCTGCCTTTTTGCCCCCAAATAAGGGGAATTTCAGCCTTTTTACCTCAAAATAAGGGGAATTTCTGCATTTTTGCCTCAAAATATGGGAAATTTCTGCCTTTTTGCCCCAAAATAAGAAAATTTCTGCTTTTTTTCCCTGAAATAAGTGAAATTTCTGCAATTTTGCCCCAAAATAAGTGAAATTTCTGCAATTTTGGCCAAAAATAAGGGAAATTTCTGAAATTTTGTTCCAAAATAAGTGGAATTTCTGAGTTTTGCCCAAAAATAAGGAGAATTTCTGTCTTTTTGCCCTACAATTAAGGGAATTTCTGCAATTTTACTCCAAAATACGGGGAATTTCTGCCTTTTTGCCTGAAAATAAGAAGAATGCATACCTTTTGGCTATAAAAAGGGAAATTTCTGCAATTTTGCTCCAAAATAAGGGGAATTTCTGCTTCTGTGCCTCTAAATAAATGGAATTTCTGTATTTTTCCCCCCATACAAATGGAATTTCTGTATTTTTTCCCCCAAAATAAGGAAAATTTCTGAATTATTACCCTGAAAAAAGTGAAATTTCTGCTATTTTGCCCCAGTATTAGAGAAATTTCTGCATTTTTGCCCCCAAATAAGGGGAATTTCAGCCTTTTTACCTCAAAATAAGAGGAATTTCTGCATTTTTGCCCCTAAAAACGGAAAATTTCGGCCTTTTTTTCCCTGAAAAAAGTGAAATTTCTGCAATTTTGCCCCAAAATAATTGAAATTTCTGCAATTTGCCCCAAAATAAGGGGAATTTTGGGAATTTTGCCACAAAATAAATGGAATTTCTGAATTTTGCCCCCAAATGAGGAGAATTTCTGTCTTTTTGCCCCAACATATAGGGAATTTTTGCCTTTTTGCCCCACAATTAGGGGAATTTCTGCAATTTTGCTCCAAAATATGGGGAATTTCTGCTTTTTTGCCTCTAAATAAGTGGAATTTATGTCTTTTTCCCCCAAAACAAGGAATTTCTGTTTTTTTGCCCCAAAATAAGGAAAATTTCTGACTTATTACCTTGAAATAAGTGAAATTTCTGCAATTTTGCCCCAAAATAAGGAAAACTTCTGCCATTTTGCCCCAAAATAAGGGGAATTTCAGCCTTTTTACATCAAAATAAGTGAAATTCTTGCAATTTTGCCCCAAAATAAGGGAAATTTCTTCTTTTTTGCCCCAAAATAAGAAAAATTTCTGTAATTTTGTACCAAAATAAAAGAAATTTCTGCCTTTTTGCCCCAAAATAAAAAATTTCTGACTTATTACCCTAAAATAAGTGAAATTTCTGGAATTTTGCCACAAAATCAGGGCAATTTCTGCCTTTTTGCTCCCAAATAAAGAGAATTTCAGCCTTTTTACCTAAAAATAAGGGGAATTTCTGAATTTTTGCCCCAAAATATAGGAAATTTCTGCCTTCTTGCCCCAAAATAAGAAAAATTTCTGCAATTTTGTACAAAAATAAAAGAAATTTCTCCCTTTTTGCCCCAAAACAAGAAAATTTCTGCTTTTTTCTTCTGAAATAAGTGAAATTTCTCCAATTTTGCCTTAAAATAAGTGATATTTCTGCAATTTTGCCCCAAAATAAGGGAAATTTATGGAATTTTGCCCCAAAATATGTGGAATATCTGAGTTTTGCCCCAAAATAAGGAGAATTTCTGTCTTTTTGCCCCAACATATAGGGAATTTCTCCCTTTTTGCCCGAAAATAAGAAGAATGCATACCTTTTTGCCATGAAAAAGGGAAATTTCTTCATTTTTGCTCCAAAATAAGGGGAATTTCTGCTTTTTTGCCTCTAAATAAGTGGAATTTCTGTCTTTTTCCCCCAAAACAAAGGGAATTTCTGTCTTTTTTGCCCCAAAATAAAGAAAATTTCTGTAATTTTGCACCAAAATAAAAGAAATTTCTGCCTTTTTGCCCCCAAATAAGAAAATTTTTCCTTTTTTTCTGAAATAAGTGAAATTTCTGCAATTTTGCCCCAAAATAAGAGAAATTTCTGCCTTTTTGCCCCCAAATAAGGGAAATTTCAGCCTTTTTACCTCAAAATAAAGAAAATTTCTACATTTTTGCCCCAAAATATGGGAAATTTATGCCTTTTTGCCCCAAAATATGAAAAATTTCTGCAATTTTGCACCAAAATAAAAGAAATTTCTGCCTTTTTGCCACAGAATAAGAAAAATTTCTCCAATTCTGTACCAAAATAAAAGAAATTTCTAAAATTTTGCTCCAAAATAAGGGAAATTTCTGATTTTTGCTCAGATATAAGGAGAATTTTTGTATTTTTGCCCCAAAATAAAGGGAATTTCTGCCTTTTTGCCCCAAAATTAGGGGAGTTTCTGCAATTTTGCTTCAAAATAATGGGAATTTCTGCCTCTTTTCCTGAAAATAAGGGGAACTTCTGCCAATTTGCCCCAAATAAAGGGAATTTCTGCATTTTTGCCCCAATATTAGGAGAATTTCTGCAATTTTGCTCCAAAATACAGGGAATTTCTGCCTTTTTGCCCGAAATTAAGGGGATTTTCTGCCTTTTTGCCCCCAAACAAGGGTAATTTCTGCAATTTTATCCCAAAATAAGGGGAATTTCTGCCTTTTTGCCCCCAAATAAGGGCAATTTCTGCCTTTATGCCCTGAAATATGTGACATGTCTTCAATTTTACCCCAAAATAAGGTGAATTTCTGCCTTTTTGCCCCAAAATAATGGGAATTTCTGCATTTTGCCAAAAATAAGAAAGATTTTTGTTTTTTTCTCTGAAATAAGTGAAATTTCTGCAATTTTGCCCCAAAATAAGGGAAATTTATGCTTTTTTGCCCCCAAATAAGGGGAATTTCAGCCTTTTTACCTCAAAATAAGAGGAATTTCTGAATTTTTGCCACAAAATATTAGGAATTTCTGCCTTTTTCCCCCAAAATAAGGAAAATTTCTGCCTTTTTTTCCATGAAAAAAGTGAAATTTCTGCAATTTCGCCCCAAAATAAGTGAAATTTCTGCAATTTTGCTCCAAAATAAGGGAAATTTCTGGAATTTTGCCCCAAAATAAGTGGAATTTCTGAGTTTTGCCCCAAAATTAGGAGAATTTCTGTCTTTTTGCCCCAACATATAGGCAATTTCTGCCTATTTGCCCCACAATTAGGAGAATTTCTGCAATTTTGCTCCAAAATACGGGGAATTTCTGCTTTTTAGCCCCAAAATAAGTGGAATGTATACCTTTTGCCACAAAAAAGGGAAATTTCTTCATTTTTACTCCAAAATAAAAGAATTTCTGCTTTTTTGCCTCTAAATAAGTGGAATTTCTGTCTTTTTCCCTGAAAACAAAGGGAATTTCTGTCTTTTTCCCCCAAAACAATGGGAATTTCTGTCTTTTTTGCCCCATAATAAGGAAAATTTCTGACTTATTACAATGAAATAAGTGAAATTTCTGCAATTTTGCTCCAAAATACGGTGAATTTCTGCCTTTTTGTCTGAAAATAAGAAGAATGCATACCTTTTTTCCATAAAAAAGGAAAATTTCTTCATTTTTGCTCCAAAATAAGAAGAATTTCTGCTTTTTTGCCTCTAAATAAGTTGAATTTCTCTCTTTTTCCCCCAAAGCAAAGGGAATTTCTGTCTTTTTTGCCCCAAAATAAGAAAAATTTCTGCCTTTTTTCCCTGAAATAAGTGATATTTCTGCAATTTTGCCCCAAAATAAGTAAAATTTCTGCAATTTTGCCCCAAAATAAGGGAAATATCTGGAATTTTGCCCCAAAATAAGTAGAATTTCTGAGTTTTGCCCCAAAATAAAAAGAATTTCTTTCCTTTTGCCCTAACATATAGAGAATTTCTGCCTTTTTGCCCCACAATTAGGGGAATTTCTGCTATTTTGCTCCAAAATACGGGTAATTTCTGCTTTCTAGCCCAAATATATGTGGAATGTATACCTTTTGCCACAAAAAAGGGAAATTTCTTCATTTTTGCCGCAAAATAAGAGGAATTTCTGCCTTTTTGCCACAAAAGAAAGGGAATTTCTGCCTTTTTGCCTCAAAATAAGGGGAATTTCAGCATTTTCCCCAAAATAAAGAAAATTTCTGCAATTTTGTACCAAAATAAAAGAAATTTCTGCCTTTTTCCCCAAAATAAGAGAAATTTCTGTGCTTTTTCTCTGAAATAAGTGAAATTTCTGCAATTTTGCCACAAAATAAGGGGAATTTCTGCAATTTTGCCCCAATGTAAAGGAAATTTCTGCAATTTTGCCCCAAAATAAGGGGAATTTCTGCTTTTTTGACTCTAAATAAATGGAATTTCTGTCTTTTTCCCCCCATACAAATGGAATTTCTGTATTTTTTGCCCCAAAATAAGGAAAATTTCTGATTTATTACCCTGAAATAAGTGAAATTTCTGAAATTTTGCCTCAGTATAAGAGAAATTTCTGCATTTTTGCCCCCAAATAAGGGGAATTTCAGCCTTTTTACCTTAAAATAAGGGAAATTTCTGCATTTTTGCCACAAAATATTAGGAATTTCTGCCTTTTTGCTCCCAAAAATGGAAAATTTTGGCCTTTTTTCCCTGAAAAAAGTGAAATTTCTGCAATTTTGCCCCTAAATAAGTAAAATTTCTGCAATTTTGCCCCAAAATAAGGGAAGTTTTGGGAATTTTGCACCAAAAGAAATGGAATTTCTGAATTTTGCCCCAAAATAAAAAGAATTTCTGTCTTTTTGCCCCAACATATAGCAATTTTCTGCCTTTTTGTCCCACAATTAGGGGAATTTCTGCAATTTTGCTCCAAAATACGGGGAATTTCTGCTTTTTAGCCTGAAAATAAGAAGAATGCATACCTTTTGCCACAAAAAAAGGAAATTTCTTCATTTTTGCTCCAAAATAAGGGGAATTTCTGCTTTTTTGCTTCTAAATAAGTGGAATTTCTGACTTTTTCCCCCAAAACAAAAGGAATTTCTGTCTTTTTTGCCCCAAATAAGGAAAATTTCTGACTTATTACCCTGAAATAAGTGAAATTTCTGCAATTTTGTACAAAAATAGAAATTTCTGCCTTTTTGCACCAAAATAGGATAATTTCTGAATTTTTTTCTGAAATAAGTGAAATTTCTGCAATTTTGCCTCAAAATAAGTGAAATTTCTGCAATTTTGCCCCAAAATAAGGGAAATTTCTGTTTTTTACCCCCAAATAAGGGGAATTTCTGCCTTTTTACCTTAAAATAAGGGGAATTTCTGCATTTTTGCCACAAAATATTTGGAATTTCTGCAATTTTGCCCCAAAATAAGTGAAATTACTGCAATTTTGCCCCAAAATAAGTGAAATTTCTGCAATTTTGCCTCAAAATAAGGGAAATTTCTGCCTTTTTGCCCCCAAATAATGGGAATTTCAGCCTTTTTACCTCAAAATAAGAGAAATTTCTTCATTTTTGCCCCAAAATATGGGAGATTTCTGCCTTTTTGCCCCAAAATAAGAAAAATTTCTGCAATTTTGTACCAAAATAAAAGAAATTTCTGCCTTTTTGCACCAAAATAAGAAAATTTCTGCTTTTTTTTCTGAAATAAGTGAAATTTCTGCAATTTTGCCCCAAAATAAGTGAAATTTCTGCAATTTTGCCCCAAAATAAGGGAAATTTCTGGAATTTTGCCCCAATATCAGTGAAATTTCTGAGTTTTGACCCAAAATAAGGAGAATTTGTTTCTTTTTGCCCCAACATATAGGGAATTTCTGCCTTTTTGCCCCACAATTAGGGGAATTTCTGCAATTTTGCTCCAAAATACTGGGAATTTCTGCCTTTTTGCCCGAAAATAAGAAGAATGCATACCTTTTTGCCATAAAAAAAGGAAATTTCTTCATATTTGCTCCAAAATAAGAGGAATTTCTGCTTTTTGGCCTCTAAATAAGTGGAATTTCTATCTTTTTCACCCCAAAACAAAGGAAATTTCTGTCTTTTTGGCCCCAAAATAAGGAAAATTTCTGACTTATTACCCTGAAATAAGTGAAATTTCTGCAATTTTGCCCCAAAATAAGTGAAATTTCTGCAATTTTGCCCCAAAATAAGGGAAATTTCTGGAATTTTGCCCCAAAATAAGTGGAATTTCTGAGTTTAGCCCCAAAATAAAAAGAATTTCTGTATTTTGCCCTAACATATCGGAAATTTCTGCCTTTTTGCCCCACAATTAGGGGAATTTCTGCAATTTTACTCCAAAATACGGGGAATTTCTGCTTTTTAGCCTGAAAATAAGGGGAATGTATATCTTTTGCCACAAAAAAGAAATTTCTTCATTTTTACTCCAAAATAAAATGAATTTCTGCTTTTTTGCCGCTAAAAAAGTGGAATTTCTGTCTTTTTCCCCCAAAACAAAGGGAATTTCTGTCTTTTTTGCCCCAAAATAAGGAAAATTTCTTACTTATTACACTGAAATAAGTGAAATTTCTGCAATTTTCCCTCAAAATAAGGGAACTTTCTGCCTTTTTCCCCCAAATAAGGGAAATTTCTACCTTTTTACCTCAAAATAAGAGGAATTTCTGCATTTTTTCCCCAAAATATGGGAGATTTGTGCCTTTTTGCCCCAAAAAAAGAAAAATTTCTGCAATTTTGTACAAAAATAGAAATTTCTGCCTTTTTGCACCAAAATAGGAAAATTTCTGAATTTTTTTCTGAAATAAGTGAAATTTCTGCAATTTTGCCCCAAAATAAGTGAAATTTCTGCAATTTTGCCCCAAAATAAGGGAAATTTCTGTTTTTTACCCCCAAATAAGGGGAATTTCTGCCTTTTTACCTTAAAATAAGGGGAATTTCTGCATTTTTGCCACAAAATATTTGGAATTTCTGCAATTTTGCCCCAAAATAAGTGAAATTACTGCAATTTTGCCCCAAAATAAGTGAAATTTTTGCAATTTTGCCTCAAAATAAGGGTAATTTCTGCCTTTTTGCCCCCAAATAATGGGAATTTCAGCCTTTTTACCTCAAAATAAGAGAAATTTCTTCATTTTTGCCCCAAAATATGGGAGATTTCTGCCTTTTTGCCCCAAAATAAGAAAAATTTCTGCAATTTTGTACCAAAATAAAAGAAATTTCCGCCTTTTTGCACCAAAATAAGAAAATTTCTGCTTTTTTTTCTGAAATAAGTGAAATTTCTGCAATTTTGCCCCAAAATAAGTGAAATTTCTGCAATTTTGCCCCAAAATAAGGGAAATTTCTGGAATTTTGCCCCAATATCAGTGAAATTTCTGAGTTTTGACCCAAAATAAGGAGAATTTGTTTCTTTTTGCCCCAACATATAGGGAATTTCTGCCTTTTTGCCCCACAATTAGGGGAATTTCTGCAATTTTGCTCCAAAATACGGGGAATTTCTGCCTTTTTGCCCGAAAATAAGAAGAATGCATACCTTTTTGCCATAAAAAAAGGAAATTTCTTCATTTTTGCTCCAAAATAAGAGGAATTTCTGCTTTTTTGCCTCTAAATAAGTGGAATTTCTATCTTTTTCACCCCAAAACAAAGGAAATTTCTGTCTTTTTGGCCCCAAAATAAGGAAAATTTCTGACTTATTACCCTGAAATAAGTGAAATTTCTGCAATTTTGCCCCAAAATAAGTGAAATTTCTGCAATTTTGCCCCAAAATAAGGGAAATTTCTGGAATTTTGCCCCAAAATAAGTGGAATTTCTGAGTTTAGCCCCAAAATAAAAAGAATTTCTGTCTTTTTGCCCTAACATATCGGAAATTTCTGCCTTTTTGCCCCACAATTAGGGGAATTTCTGCAATTTTGCTCCAAAATACGGGGAATTTCTGCTTTTTAGCCTGAAAATAAGGGGAATGTATATCTTTTGCCACAAAAAAGAAATTTCTTCATTTTTACTCCAAAATAAAATGAATTTCTGCTTTTTTGCCGCTAAAAAAGTGGAATTTCTGTCTTTTTCCCCCAAAACAAAGGGAATTTCTGTCTTTTTTGCCCCAAAATAAGGAAAATTTCTGACTTATTACACTGAAATAAGTGAAATTTCTGCAATTTTGCCTCAAAATAAGGGAACTTTCTGCCTTTTTCCCCCAAATAAGGGAAATTTCTACCTTTTTACCTCAAAATAAGAGGAATTTCTGCATTTTTTCCCCAAAATATGGGAGATTTGTGCCTTTTTGCCCCCAAAAAAGAAAAATTTCTGCAATGTTGTACAAAAATAGAAATTTCTGCCTTTTTGCACCAAAATAGGAAAATTTCTGAATTTTTTTCTGAAATAAGTGAAATTTCTGCAATTTTGCCCCAAAATAAGTGAAATTTCTGCAATTTTGCCCCAAAATAAGGGAAATTTCTGTTTTTTACCCCCAAATAAGGGGAATTTCTGCCTTTTTACCTTAAAATAAGGGGAATTTCTGCATTTTTGCCACAAAATATTTGGAATTTCTGCAATTTTGCCCCAAAATAAGTGAAATTACTGCAATTTTGCCCCAAAATAAGTGAAATTTCTGCAATTTTGCCCCAAAATAAGGGAAATTTCTAGAATTTTGCCGCAAAATAAGTGGAATTTCTGAGTTTTGTCCCAAAATAAGGAGAATTTCTGTCTTTTTGCCCTAACATATAGGGAATTTCTGCCTCTTTGCCCCACAATTAGGGGATTTTCTGAAATTTTGCTCCAAAATACGGGTAATTTCTGCTTTTTAGCCCAAAAATAAGTGGAATGTATACCTTTTGCCACAAAAAAAGAAATTTCTTCATTTTTACTCCAAAATAAGGGGAATTTCTGCCTTTTTGCCCCCAAATAAAGGAAATTTCAGCCTTTTTACCTCAAAATAAGAGGAATATCTTCATTTTTGCCCCAAAATATGGGAGATTTCTGCCTTTTTGCCCCAAAATAAGAAAAATTTCTGCAATTTTGTACCAAAATAAAAGATAATTCTGCCTTTTTGCACCAAAATAGGAAAATTTCTGAATTTTTTTCTGAAATAAGTTAAATTTCTGCAATTTTGCACCAAAATAAGTGAAATTTCTGCAATTTTGCCACAAAATAAGGGAAATTTCTGGAATTTTGTACCAAAATAAAAGAAAATTCTGCCTTTTTGCACCAAAATAGAAAAATTTCTGAATTTTTTTCTGAAATAAGTTAAATTTCTGCAATTTTGCCTTAAAATAAGTGAAATTTCTGCAATTTTGCCCTAAAATAAGGGAAATTTCTGGAATTTTGCACCAAAATAAGTGGAATTTCTGAGTTTTGCCCCAAAATAAGGAGAATTTCTGTCTTTTTGCCCCAACATATAGGGAATTTCTGCCTTTTTGCCCCACAATTAGGGGAATTTCTGCAATTTTGCTCCAAAATACGGGGAATTTCTGCATTTTTGCCCGAAAATAAGAAGAATGCATACCCTTTTGCCATAAAAAAGGGAAATTTTTTCAGTTTTGCTCCAAAATAAGGGGAATTTCTGCTTTTTTGCCTCTAAATAAGTGGTATTTCTGTTTTTATCCCCCAAAACAAAGGAAATTTCTGTCTTTTTGGCCCCAAAATAAGGAAAATTTCTGACTTATTAGCCTGAAATAAGTAAAATTTCTGCAATTTTGCCCCAAAATAAGTGAATTTTCTGCCTTTTTGCCCCCAAATAAGGGGAATTTCAGCCTTTTTACCTCAAAATAAGAGAAATTTCTGCACTTTTGCCCCAAAATATGGGAGATTTCTGCCTTTTTGCCCCAAAATAAGAAAAATTTCTGCAATTTTGTACCAAAATAAAAGAAATTTCCGCCTTTTTGCACCAAAATAAGAAAATTCCTGCTTTTTTTTCTGAAATAAGTGAAATTTCTGCAATTTTGCCCCAAAATAAGTGAAATTTCTGCAATTTTGCCCCAAAATACGGGAAATTTCTGGAATTTTGCCCCAATATAAGTGGAATTTCTGAGTTTTGACCCAAAATAAGGAGAATTTGTTTCTTTTTGCCCCAACATATAGGGAATTTCTGCCTTTTTGCCCCACAATTAGGGGAATTTCTGCAATTTTGCTCCAAAATAAGAGGAATTTCTGCTTTTTTGCCTCTAAATAAGTGGAATTTCTGTCTTTTTCCCCAAAAACAAAGGGAATTTCTGTCTTTTTGGCCCCAAAATAAGGAAAATTTCTGACTTATTACCCTGAAATAAGTGAAATTTCTGCAATTTTGCCCCAAAATAAGTGAAATTTCTGCAATTTTGCCCCAAAATAAGGGAAATATCTGGAATTTTGCCCCAAAATAAGTAGAATTTCTGAGTTTTGCCCCAAAATAAGGAGAATTTCTGTCTTTTTGCCCTAACATATAGGGAATTTCTCCCTCTTTGCCCCACAATTAGGGTAATTTCTGCAATATTGCTCCAAAATACGGGTAATTTCTGCCTTTTTGCCCGAAAATAAGTGGAATGGATACCTTTTGCCACAAAAAAGGGAAATTTCTTCATTTTTACTCCAAAATAAAAGGAATTTCTGCTTTTTTGCCTCTAAAGAAGTGGAATTTCTGTCTTTTTCTCCCAAAACAAAGGGAATTTCTGTCTTTTTTGCCCCAAAATAAAGAAAATTTCTGACTTATTACCCAGAAATAAGTGAAATTTCTGCAATTTTGCCTCAAAATAAGGGAAATTTCTGCCTTTTTGCCCCCAAATAAGGGAAATTTCAGCCTTATTACCTCAAAATAAGAGGAATTTCTGCATTTTTGCCTCAAAATATGGGGGATTTCTGCCTTTTTGCCCCAAAATAAGAAAAATTTCTGCAATTTTGTACCAAAATAAAAGAAATTTCTGCCTTTTTGCACCAAAATAGAAAAATTTCTGAATTTTTTTCTGAAATAAGTTAAATTTCTGCAATTTTGCCCCAAAATAAGTGAAATTTCTGCAATTTTGCTCTAAAATAAGGGAAATTTCTGGAATTTTGCACCAAAATAAGTGGAATTTCTGAGTTTTGCCCCAAAATAAGGAGAATTTCTGTATTTTTGCCCCAACATATAGGGAATTTCCCCCTTCTTGCCCCACAATTAGAGAAATTTCTGCAATTTTGCTCCAAAATACGGGGAATTTCTGCCTTTTTGCCCGAAAATAAGAAGAATGCATACCTTTTTGCCATAAAAAATAGAAATTTCTTCAGTTTTGCTACAAAATAAGGGGAATTTCTGCTTTTTTGCCTCTAAATAAGGGGAATTTCTGTCTTTTTCCCCCAAAACAAAGGAAATTTCTGTCTTTTTGCCCCAAAATAAGGAAATTTTCTGACTTATTACCCTGAAATAAGTGAAATTTCTGCAATTTTGCCCCAAAATATGGGAAATTTCTGCCTTTTTGCCCCCAAATAAGGGGAATTTCAGCCTTTTTACCTCAAAATAAGAGAAATTTCTGCATTTTTGCCCCAAAATATGGGAGATTTCTGCCTTTTTGCCCCAAAATAAGAAAAATTTCTGCAATTTTGTACCAAAATGAAAGAAATTTCCGCCTTTTTGCACCAAAATAAGAAAATTTCTGCTTTTTTTTTCTGAAATAAGTGAAATTTCTGCAATTTTGCCCAAAAATAAGTGAAATTTCTGCAATTTTGCCCCAAAATAAGGGAAATTTCTGGAATTTTGCCCCAATATCAGTAGAATTTCTGAGTTTTGACCCAAAATAAGGAGAATTTGTTTCTTTTTGCCCCAACATACAGTGAATTTCTCCCTTCTTGCCCCACAATTAGGGGAATTTCTGCAATTTTGCTCCAAAATACGGGTAATTTCTGCTTTTTAGCCCAAAAATAAGTGGAATGTATACCTTTTGCCACAAAAAAGGGAAATTTCTTCATTTTTACTCCAAAATAAAAGGAATTTCTGCTTTTTTTGCCTCTAAAAAAGTGGAATTTCTGTTTTTTTCCCCCAAAACAAAGGAAATTTCTGTCTCTTTTGCCCCAAAATAACAAAAATTTCTGACTTATTATCCTGAAATAAGTGAAATTTCTGCAATTTTGCCTCAAAATAAGGGAAATTTCTTCCTTTTTGCCCCCAAATAAGGGAAATTTCAGCCTTTTTACCTCAAAATAAGAGGAATTTCTGCATTTTTGCCCCAAAATATGAAGATTTCTGCCTTTTTGCCACAAAATAAGAAAAATTTCTTCAATTTGTACCAAAATAAAAGAAATTTCTGCCTTTTTGCACCAAAATAAATAAATTCTGCTTATTTTTCTGAAATAAGTGAAATTTCTGCAATTTTGCCCCAAAATAAGTAAAATTTCTGCAATTTTGCCCCAAAATAAGGGAAATTTCTGGAATTTTGCACCCAAAATAAGTGGAATTTCTGAGTTTTACCCCAAAATAAGGAGAATTTCTGTCTTTTTGCCCCAACATATAGGGAATTTCTGTTTTTTTGCCCCACAATTAGGGGAATTTCTGCAATTTTGCTTCAAAATACGGGGAATTTCTGCCTTTTTGCCCGAAAATAAGAAGAATGCATACCTTTTTGCCATAAAAAAGGGAAATTTCTTCATTTTTGCTCCAAAATAAGGGGAATTTCTGCTTTTTTGCCTCTAAATAAGTGGAATTTCTGTCTTTTTCCCCCAAAACAAAGGGAATTTCTGTCCTTTTGGCCCCAAAATAAGGAAAATTTCTGACTTATTAGCCTGAAATAAGTGAAATTTCTGCAATTTTGCCCCAAAATAAGGGAAATTTCTGCCTTTTTGCCCCCAAATAAGGGAAATTTCAGCTTTTTTACCTCAAAATAAGGGGAATTTCGGCATTTTTGCCACAAAATATTAGGAAATTTTTCCTTTTTGCCCCAAAATAAGAAAAATTTCTGCCTTTTTTCCCTGAAATAAGTGAAATTTCTGCAATTTTACCCCAAAATAAGTGAAATTTCTGCAATTTTGCTTTAAAATAAGAAAAATTTCTAGAATTTTGCCCCAAAATAAGTGGAATTTCTGAGTTTTGCCCCAAAATAAGGAGAATTTCTGTCTTTTTGCCCCAACATATAGGGAATTTCTGCCTTTTTGCCCTAAAATTAGGGGAATTTTTGCAATTTTGCTCGAAAATACGGGGAATTTCTGCCTTTTTGCCCGAAAATAAGAAGAATGCATACCTTTTTGCCATAAAAAAGGGAAATTTCTACATTTTTACTCCAAAATAAAAGTTATTTCTGCTTTTTTGCCTCTAAAAAAGTGGAATTTCTGCCTTTTCCCCCCAAAACAAAGGGAATTTCTGTTTTTTTTTGCCCCAAAATAACGAAAATTTCTGACTTATTACTCTGAAATAAGTGAAATTTCTGCAATTTTGCCCCAAAATAAGAGAAATTCTTCTTTTTTGCCCCCAAATAAGGGGAATTTCAGCCTTTTTACCTCAAAATAAGAAAAATTTCTGCATTTTTGCCCCAAAATATGAGAAATTTATGCCTTTTTGCCCCAAAATTAGGGGAGTTTCTGCAATTTTGCTTCAAAATACAGGGAATTTCTGCCTCTTTTTCCGAAAATAAGGGGAACTTCTGCCGATTTGCCCCAAATAATAGGAATTTCTGCATTTTTGCCCCAATATTAGGGGAATTTCTGCAATTTTGCTCCAAAATACGGGAAATTTCTGCTTTTTTGCCAAAAATTAAGGGGATTTTCTGCCTTTTTGCCTCCAAACAAGGGACATTTCTGCAATTTTATCCCAAAATAAGGGGAATTTCTGCCTTTTTGCCCCCAAATAAGGGGAATTTCTACCTTTTTGCCCTGAAATATGTGAAATGTCTGCAATTTTACAACAAAATAAGGTGAATTTCTGCCTTATGCCCCAAAATAATGGGAATTTCTGCATTTTGCCCTAAAATAAGAAAAGTTTTTGCTTTTTTTCTCTGAAATAAGTGAAATTTCTGCAATTTTGCCTCAAAATAAGGGAAATTTCTGCCCTTTTGCCCCCAAATAAGGGGAATTTCAGCCTTTTTACCTCAAAATAAGAGGAATTTCTGCATTTTTGCCCCAAAATATGGGAGATTTCTGCCTTTTTGCCCCAAAATAAGAAAAATTTCTGCAATTTTGTAACAAAATAAAAGAAATTTCTGCCTTTTTGCACCAAAATAAGAAAATTCTGCTTTTTTTCTGAAATAAGTGAAATTTATGTAATTTTGCCTGAAAATAAGTGAAATTTCTGCAATTTTGCCCCAAAATAAGGGAAATTTCTGGAATTTTGCCTCAAAATAAGTGGAATTTCTGAGTTTTGCCCCAAAATAAGGAGAATTTCTGTCTTTTTGCCCCAACATATAGGGAATTTCTGCCTTTTTGCCCCACAATTAGGGGAATATCTGCAAGTTTGCTCCAAAATACTGGGAATTTCTGCCTTTTTGCCCGAAAATAAAGGGAATGTATACCTTTTGCCACAAAAAAAAGAAATTTCTTCATTTTTACTCCAAAATAAAAGGAATTTCTGCTTTTTTGCCTCTAAAAAAGTGGAATTACTGTCTTTTTCCCCCAGAACATAGGGAATTTCTGTCTTTTTTGCCCTAAAATAAGGAAAATTTCTGACTTATTACCCTGAAAAAAGTGAAATTTCTGCAATTTTGCCCCAAAATAAGTGAAATTTCTGCAATTTTGCCCCAAAATAAGGGAAATTTCTGCAATTTTGCCCCAAAATAAGTGGAATTTCTGAGTTTTTCACCAAAATAAGGAGAATTTCTGTATTTTGCCCCAACATATAGGGAATTTCTGCCTTTTTGCCCCACAATTAGGGGAATTTCTGCAATTTTGCTCTAAAATAGGGGGAATTTCTGCCTTTTTGCCCGAAAATAAGAAGAATGCATAACTTTTTGCCATAAAAAAGGGAAATTTCTTCATTTTTGCTCCAAAATAAGGGAAATTTCTGCATTTTTGCCTCTAAATAAGTGGAATTTCTGTCTTTTTCCCTGAAAACAAAGGGAATTTCTGTCTTTTTTGCCCCAAAGTAAGAAAAATTTCTGACTTAGTACCCTGAAATAAGTGAAATTTCTGCAATTTTGCCCCAAAATATGGGAAATTTCTGCCTTTTTGCCCCCAAATAAGGGGAATTTCAGCCTTTTTACCTCAAAATAAGGGGAATTTCTGCATTTTTGCCTCAAAATATGGGAAATTTCTGCCTTTTTGCCCCAAAATAAGAAAATTTCTGCTTTTTTTCCCTGAAATAAGTGAAATTTCTGCAATTTTGCCCCAAAATAAGTGAAATTTCTGCAATTTTGGCCAAAAATAAGGGAAATTTCTGAAATTTTGTTCCAAAATAAGTGGAATTTCTGAGTTTTGCCCCAAAATAAGGAGAATTTCTGTCTTTTTGCCCCAACATATAGGGAATTTCTGCAATTTTACTCCAAAATACGGGGAATTTCTGCCTTTTTGCCTGAAAATAAGAAGAATGCATACCTTTTGGCTATAAAAAGGGAAATTTCTGCAATTTTGCTCCAAAATAAGGGGAATTTCTGCTTTTTTGCCTCTAAAGAAGTGGAATTTCTGTATTTTTCCACCCATACAAATGGAATTTCTGTATTTTTTGCCCCAAAATAAGGAAAATTTCTGAATTATTACCCTGAAATAAGTGAAATTTCTGCAATTTTGCCCCAGTATAAGAGAAATTTCTGCATTTTTGCCCCCAAATAAGGGGAATTTCAGCCTTTTTACCTCAAAATAAGGGAAATTTCTGCATTTTTGCCACAAAATATTAGGAATTTCTGCCTTTTTGCCCCTAAAAACGGAAAATTTCGGCCTTTTTTCCCGGAAAAAAGTGAAATTTCTGCAATTTTGCCCCAAAATAATTGAAATTTCTGCAGTTTTGCCCCAAAATAAGGGGAATTTTGGGAATTTTGCCCCAAAATAAATGGAATTTCTGAATTTTGCCCCCAAATGAGGAGAATTTCTGTCGTTTTGCCCTAACATATAGGGAATTTCTGCCTTTTTGCCCCACAATTAGGGGAATTTCTGCAATTTTGCTCCAAAATATGGGGAATTTCTGCTTTTTTGCCTCTAAATAAGTGGAATTTCTGTCTTTTTCCCCCAAAACAAGGAATTCCTGTTTTTTTGCCCCAAAATAAGGAAAATTTCTGACTTATTACCTTGAAATAAGTGAAATTTCTGCAATTTTGCCCCAAAATAAGGAAAACTTCTGCCATTTTGCCCCAAAATAAGGGGAATTTCAGCCTTTTTACATCAAAATAAGTGAAATTTCTGCAATTTTGCCCCAAAATAAGGGAAATTTCTTCTTTTTTGCCCCAAAATAAGAAAAATTTCTGTAATTTTGTACCAAAATAAAAGAAATTTCTGCCTTTTTGCCCCAAAATAAAAAATTTCTGACTTATTACCCTAAAATAAGTGAAATTTCTGGAATTTTGCCACAAAATCAGGGCAATTTCTGCCTTTTTGCTTCCAAATAAAGAGAATTTCAGCCTTTTTACCTAAAAATAAGGGGAATTTCTGAATTTTTGCCTCAAAATATAGGAAATTTCTGCCTTCTTGCCCCAAAATAAGAAAAATTTCTGCAATTTTGTACAAAAATAAAAGAAATTTCTCCCTTTTTGCCCCAAAACAAGAAAATTTCTGCTTTTTTCTTCTGAAATAAGTGAAATTTCTCCAATTTTGCCTTAAAATAAGTGATATTTCTGCAATTTTGCCCCAAAATAAGGGAAATTTATGGAATTTTGCCCCAAAATATGTGGAATATCTGAGTTTTGCCCCAAAATAAGGAGAATTTCTGTCTTTTTGCCCCAACATATAGGGAATTTCTGCCTTTTTGCCCGAAAATAAGAAGAATGCATACCTTTTTGCCATGAAAAAGGGAAATTTCTTCATTTTTGCTCCAAAATAAGGGGAATTTCTGCTTTTTTGCCTCTAAATAAGTGGAATTTCTGTCTTTTTCCCCCAAAACAAAGGGAATTTCTGTCTTTTTTGCCCCAAAATAAAGAAAATTTCTGTAATTTTGCACCAAAATAAAAGAAATTTCTGCCTTTTTGCCCCCAAATAAGAAAATTTTTTCTTTTTTTTCTGAAATAAGTGAAATTTCTGCAATTTTGCCCCAAAATAAGAGAAATTTCTGCCTTTTTGCCCCCAAATAAGGGAAATTTCAGCCTTTTTACCTCAAAATAAAGAAAATTTCTACATTTTTGCCCCAAAATATGGGAAATTTATGCCTTTTTGCCCCAAAATAAGAAAAATTTCTGCAATTTTGCACCAAAATAAAAGAAATTTCTGCCTCTTTGCCACAGAATAAGAAAAATTTCTCCAATTCTGTACCAAAATAAAAGAAATTTCTAAAATTTTGCTCCAAAATAAGGGAAATTTCTGATTTTTGCCCAGATATAAGGAGAATTTCTGTATTTTTGCCCCAAAATAAAGGGAATTTCTGCCTTTTTGTCCCAAAATTAGGGGAGTTTCTGCAATTTTGCTTCAAAATAATGGGAATTTCTGCCTCTTTTCCTGAAAATAAGGGGAACTTCTGCCAATTTGCCCCAAATAAAGGGAATTTCTGCATTTTTGCCCCAATATTAGGAGAATTTCTGCAATTTTGCTCCAAAATACAGGGAATTTCTGCCTTTTTGCCCGAAATTAAGGGGATTTTCTGCCTTTTTGCCCCCAAACAAGGGTAATTTCTGCAATTTTATCCCAAAATAAGGGGAATTTCTGCCTTTTTGCCCCCAAATAAGGGCAATTTCTGCCTTTATGCCCTGAAATATGTGACATGTCTTCAATTTTACCCCAAAATAAGGTGAATTTCTGCCTTTTTGCCCCAAAATAATGGGAATTTCTGCATTTTGCCAAAAATAAGAAAGATTTTTGTTTTTTTCTCTGAAATAAGTGAAATTTCTGCAATTTTGCCTTAAAATAAAAGAAATATCTTCAATTTTTTCCCATAATAAAAAAATTTTCTGCAATTTTGCCCCAAAATAAAGGGAATTTCTGTTTTTTGTCCCCAAATAAAGGCAATTTCTGCAATTTTGCCATAAAATAAGGGGAATTTCTGCCTTTTGCCCCAAAATAAGAAAATTTCTCATTTTTATTCTGAAATAAGTGAAATTTCTGCAATTTTGCTCCAAAATACGGGGAATTTCTGCCTTTTTGTCCGAAAATAAAAAGAATGCATACCTTTTTGCCATAAAAAAGGGAAATCTCTTAATTTTTACTCCAAAATAAGTGGAATTTCTGCTTTTTTGCCTCTAAATAAGTGGAATTTCTGTCTTTTTATACCAAAACAAAGGGAATTTCTGTCTTTTTTGCCCCAAAATAAGGAAAATTTCTGACTTATTACCCTGAAATAAGTGAAATTTCTGCAATTTTGCCCCAAAATAAGGGAAATTTATGCCTTTTTGCCCCCAAATAAGGGGAATTTCAGCCTTTTTACCTCAAAATAAGAGGAATTTCTGAATTTTTGCCACAAAATATTAAAAATTTCTGCCTTTTTGCCCCAAAATAAGGAAAATTTCTGCCATTTTTTCCATGAAAAAAGTGAAATTTCTGCAATTTCGCCCCAAAATAAGTGAAATTTCTGCAATTTTGCCCCAGTATAAGAGAAATTTCTGCATTTTTGCCCCCAAATAAGGGGAATTTCAGCCTTTTTACCTCAAAATAAGGGAAATTTCTGCATTTTTGCCACAAAATATTAGAAATTTCTGCCTTTTTGCCCCTAAAAACGGAAAATTTCGGCCTTTTTTCCCGGAAAAAAGTGAAATTTCTGGAATTTTGCCCCAAAATAATTGAAATTTCTGCAGTTTTGCCCCAAAATAAGGGGAATTTTGGGAATTTTGCCCCAAAATAAATGGAATTTCTGAATTTTGCCCCCAAATGAGGAGAATTTCTGTCGTTTTGCCCTAACATATAGGGAATTTCTGCCTTTTTGCCCCACAATTAGGGGAATTTCTGCAATTTTGCTCCAAAATATGGGGAATTTCTGCTTTTTTGCCTCTAAATAAGTGGAATTTCTGTCTTTTTCCCCCAAAACAAGGAATTCCTGTTTTTTTGCCCCAAAATAAGGAAAATTTCTGACTTATTACCTTGAAATAAGTGAAATTTCTGCAATTTTGCCCCAAAATAAGGAAAACTTCTGCCATTTTGCCCCAAAATAAGGGGAATTTCAGCCTTTTTACATCAAAATAAGTGAAATTTCTGCAATTTTGCCCCAAAATAAGGGAAATTTCTTCTTTTTTGCCCCAAAATAAGAAAAATTTCTGTAATTTTGTACCAAAATAAAAGAAATTTCTGCCTTTTTGCCCCAAAATAAAAAATTTCTGACTTATTACCCTAAAATAAGTGAAATTTCTGGAATTTTGCCACAAAATCAGGGCAATTTCTGCCTTTTTGCTTCCAAATAAAGAGAATTTCAGCCTTTTTACCTAAAAATAAGGGGAATTTCTGAATTTTTGCCTCAAAATATAGGAAATTTCTGCCTTCTTGCCCCAAAATAAGAAAAATTTCTGCAATTTTGTACAAAAATAAAAGAAATTTCTCCCTTTTTTCCCCAAAACAAGAAAATTTCTGCTTTTTTCTTCTGAAATAAGTGAAATTTCTCCAATTTTGCCTTAAAATAAGTGATATTTCTGCAATTTTGCCCCAAAATAAGGGAAATTTATGGAATTTTGCCCCAAAATATGTGGAATATCTGAGTTTTGCCCCAAAATAAGGAGAATTTCTGTCTTTTTGCCCCAACATATAGGGAATTTCTGCCTTTTTGCCCGAAAATAAGAAGAATGCATACCTTTTTGCCATGAAAAAGGGAAATTTCTTCATTTTTGCTCCAAAATAAGGGGAATTTCTGCTTTTTTGCCTCTAAATAAGTGGAATTTCTGTCTTTTTCCCCCAAAACAAAGGGAATTTCTGTCTTTTTTGCCCCAAAATAAAGAAAATTTCTGTAATTTTGCACCAAAATAAAAGAAATTTCTGCCTTTTTGCCCCCAAATAAGAAAATTTTTTCTTTTTTTTCTGAAATAAGTGAAATTTCTGCAATTTTGCCCCAAAATAAGAGAAATTTCTGCCTTTTTGCCCCCAAATAAGGGAAATTTCAGCCTTTTTACCTCAAAATAAAGAAAATTTCTACATTTTTGCCCCAAAATATGGGAAATTTATGCCTTTTTGCCCCAAAATAAGAAAAATTTCTGCAATTTTGCACCAAAATAAAAGAAATTTCTGCCTCTTTGCCACAGAATAAGAAAAATTTCTCCAATTCTGTACCAAAATAAAAGAAATTTCTAAAATTTTGCTCCAAAATAAGGGAAATTTCTGATTTTTGCCCAGATATAAGGAGAATTTCTGTATTTTTGCCCCAAAATAAAGGGAATTTCTGCCTTTTTGTCCCAAAATTAGGGGAGTTTCTGCAATTTTGCTTCAAAATAATGGGAATTTCTGCCTCTTTTCCTGAAAATAAGGGGAACTTCTGCCAATTTGCCCCAAATAAAGGGAATTTCTGCATTTTTGCCCCAATATTAGGAGAATTTCTGCAATTTTGCTCCAAAATACAGGGAATTTCTGCCTTTTTGCCCGAAATTAAGGGGATTTTCTGCCTTTTTGCCCCCCAAACAAGGGTAATTTCTGCAATTTTATCCCAAAATAAGGGGAATTTCTGCCTTTTTGCCCCCAAATAAGGGCAATTTCTGCCTTTATGCCCTGAAATATGTGACATGTCTTCAATTTTACCCCAAAATAAGGTGAATTTCTGCCTTTTTGCCCCAAAATAATGGGAATTTCTGCATTTTGCCAAAAATAAGAAAGATTTTTGTTTTTTTCTCTGAAATAAGTGAAATTTCTGCAATTTTGCCTTAAAATAAAAGAAATATCTTCAATTTTTTCCCATAATAAAAAAATTTTCTGCAATTTTGCCCCAAAATAAAGGGAATTTCTGTTTTTTGTCCCCAAATAAAGGCAATTTCTGCAATTTTGCCATAAAATAAGGGGAATTTCTGCCTTTTGCCCCAAAATAAGAAAATTTCTCATTTTTATTCTGAAATAAGTGAAATTTCTGCAATTTTGCTCCAAAATACGGGGAATTTCTGCCTTTTTGTCCGAAAATAAAAAGAATGCATACCTTTTTGCCATAAAAAAGGGAAATCTCTTAATTTTTACTCCAAAATAAGTGGAATTTCTGCTTTTTTGCCTCTAAATAAGTGGAATTTCTGTCTTTTTATACCAAAACAAAGGGAATTTCTGTCTTTTTTGCCCCAAAATAAGGAAATTTTCTGACTTATTACCCTGAAATAAGTGAAATTTCTGCAATTTTGCCCCAAAATAAGGGAAATTTATGCCTTTTTGCCCCCAAATAAGGGGAATTTCAGCCTTTTTACCTCAAAATAAGAGGAATTTCTGAATTTTTGCCACAAAATATTAAAAATTTCTGCCTTTTTGCCCCAAAATAAGGAAAATTTCTGCCTTTTTTTCCATGAAAAAAGTGAAATTTCTGCAATTTCGCCCCAAAATAAGTGAAATTTCTGCAATTTTGCCCCAAAATAAGGGAAATTTCTGGAATTTTGCCCCAAAATAAGTGGAATTTCTGAGTTTTGCCCCAAAATAAGGAGAATTTCTGTCTTTTTGCCCTAACATATAGGGAATTTCTGCCTTTTTTCCACACAATTAGGGGAATTTCTGCAATTTTGCTCCAAAATACGGGGAATTTCTGCTTTTTAGCCCGAAAATTAGAGGAATGTATACCTTTTTCCACAAAAAAAGGAAAATTTCTTCATTTTTCCTCCAAAATAATAAGAATTTCTGCTTTTTAGCCTCTAAATAAGTGGAATATCAGTCTTTTTCCTTTAAAACAAAGAGAATTTCTGTTTTTTGCCCCAAAATAAGGAAAATTTCTGACTTATTATTCTGAAATAAGTGAAATTTCTGCAATTTTGCCTCAAAATAAGGGAAATTTCTGCCTTTTTGCCCCCAAATAAGGGGAATTTCAGCGTTTTTACCTCAAAATAACGGAAATTTCTGCTTTTTTGCCCCAAAATATGGGAGATTTCTGCCTTTTTGCCCCAAAATAAGAAACATTGCTGCAATTTTGTACCAAAATAAAAGAAATTTCTGCCTTTTTGCCCCAAAATAAGAAAATTTCTGCTTTTGTTCTCTGAAATAAGTGAAATTTCTGCAATTTTGCCTCAATATAAGGGAAATTTCTGCCTTTTTGCCCCCAAATAAGGGGAATTTCAGCCTTTTTACCTAAAAATAAGAGGAATTTCTGCATTTTTGCCCCAAAATATGGGAGATTTCTGCCTTTTTGCCCTAAAATAAGAAAAATTTCTGCAATTTTGTACCAAAATATTAGAAATTTCTGCCTTTTTGCACCAAAATAAGAAAATTTCTGCTTTTTTTCTGACATAAGTGAAATTTTTGCAATTTTGCCCCAAAATAAGTGAAATTTCTGCAATTTTGCCTCAAAATAAGGGAAATTTTTGGAATTTTGCGCCAAAATAAGTGGAATTTCTGAGTTTTGCCCCAAAATAATGAGAATTTCTGTCTTTTTGCCCCAACATATAGGGAATTTCTGCCTTTTTGCCCCACAATTAGGGGAATTTCTGCAATTTTGCTCCAAAATAAAGGGAATTTCTGCCTTTTTGCCCGAAAATAAGAAGAATGCATAACTTTTTGCCATAAAAAAGGGAAATTTCTTCATTTTTGTTCCAAAATAAGAGAAATTTCTGCTTTTTTGCCTCTAAATAAGTGGAATTTCTGTCTTTTTCCCCCAAAACAAAGGGAATTTTTGTCCTTTTGGCTCCAAAGTAAGGAAAATTTCTGACTTATTACCCTGAAATAAGTGAAATTTCTGCAATTTTGCCCCAAAATAAGGGAAATTTCTGCCTTTTTGCCCTGAAATAAGGGGAATTTCAGCCTTTTTACCTCAAAATAAGGGGAATTTCTGCATTTTTGTTCCAAAATATGGGAAATTTCTTCCTTTTTGCCACAAAATAAGAAAAATTTCTGCAATTCTGTACCAAAATAAAAGAAATTTCTAAAATTTTGCCCCAAAATAAGGGATATTTTTGATTTTTGCCCCAAAATAAGGGGAATTTCTGCCTTTTTGCCCCAAAATAAAGAAAATTACTGCATGTTTTACCCCAAAATTAGGTAAATTTCTGCAATTTTGCTCTAAAATACGGGGATTTTCTGCCTTTTTCTCCGAAAATAAAGGGAATTTCTGCCATTTTGCCGTGAAATAAGTGAAATTTCTGCAGTTTTACCCCAAAATAAAGGGACGTTCTGCGTTTTTGCCCCAAAATTAGGGGAATTTCTGCAATTTTGCTCCAAATTACGGGGAATTTCTGCCTTTTTTCCCCATAATTAGGGGAATTTCTGCAATTTTGCTCGAAAATAAAAAGAATGTATACCTTTTTGCCATAAAAAAGGTTAATTTCTTCATTTTTTACCCCAAAATAAGGGGATTTTCCGCCTTTTTGACTCAAAATAAGTGCAATTTCTGACTTTTCCACAAAAATAAACGGAATTTCTGTCTTTTTCCTTTAAAATAAGGGGAATTTCTAACTTTTTGCCCCAAAATAAGGGGAATTTCAGCCTTTTTACCTCAAAATAAGGGGAATTTCTGCATTTTTGTCGAAAAATATGGGAAATTTCTGCATTTTTGCCCAAATTAAGAAAAATTTCTGCAATTTTGTACCAAAATAAATGAAATTTCTGCCTTTTTGCCCCAAAATAAGAAAATTTGTGCTTTTTTTCTTTGAAATAAGTGAAATTTCTGCAATTTTGCTCCAAAATAAGGGAAATTTCTGAAATTTTGCCCCAAAATAAGTGGAATTTCTGAGTTTTGCCCCAAAATAAGGAGAATTTCTTTCTTTTTGCCCCAACATATAGGGGATTTCTGCCTTTTTGCCCCACAATTAGGGGAATTTCTGCAATCTTGCTCCAAAATACAAAGAATTTCTACCTTTTTGCCCGAAAATAAGAAGAATGCATACCTTTTTGCCATGAAAAAGAAAAATTTCTTCATTTTTGCTCCAAAATAAGGGGAATTTCTGCTTTTTTGCCTCTAAATAAGTGGAATTTCTGTCTTTTTCCCCCAAAACAAAGGGAATTTCTGTCTTTTTTGCCCCAAAATAAAGAAAATTTCTGTAATTTTGCACCAAAATAAAAGAAATTTCTGCCTTTTTGCCCCCAAATAAGAAAATTTTTTCTTTTTTTTTGAAATAAGTGAAATTTCTGCAATTTTGCCCCAAAATAAGAGAAATTTCTGCCTTTTTGCCCCCAAATAAGGGAAATTTCAGCCTTTTTACCTCAAAATAAAGAAAATTTCTACATTTTTGCCCCAAAATATGGGAAATTTATGCCTTTTTGCCCCAAAATAAGAAAAATTTCTGCAATTTTGCACCAAAATAAAAGAAATTTCTGCCTTTTTGCCACAGAATAAGAAAAATTTCTCCAATTCTGTACCAAAATAAAAGAAATTTCTAAAATTTTGCTCCAAAATAAGGGAAATTTCTGATTTTTGCCCAGATATAAGGAGAATTTCTGTATTTTTGCCCCAAAATAAAGGGAATTTCTGCCTTTTTGTCCCAAAATTAGGGGAGTTTCTGCAATTTTGCTTCAAAATAATGGGAATTTCTGCCTCTTTTCCTGAAAATAAGGGGAACTTCTGCCAATTTGCCCCAAATAAAGGGAATTTCTGCATTTTTGCCCCAATATTAGGAGAATTTCTGCAATTTTGCTTCAAAATACAAGGAATTTCTGCCTTTTTGCCCGAAATTAAGGGGATTTTCTGCCTTTTTGCCCCCAAACAAGGGTAATTTCTGCAATTTTATCCCAAAATAAGGGGAAATTCTGCCTTTTTGCCCCCAAATAAGGGCAATTTCTGCCTTTATGCCCTGAAATATGTGACATGTCTTCAATTTTACCCCAAAATAAGGTGAATTTCTGCCTTTTTGCCCCAAAATAATGGGAATTTCTGCATTTTGCCAAAAATAAGAAAGATTTTTGTTTTTTTCTCTGAAATAAGTGAAATTTCTGCAATTTTGCCTTAAAATAAAAGAAATATCTTCAATTTTTTCCCATAATAAAAAAATTTTCTGCAATTTTGCCCCAAAATAAAGGGAATTTCTGTTTTTTGTCCCCAAATAAAGGCAATTTCTGCAATTTTGCCATAAAATAAGGGGAATTTCTGCCTTTTGCCCCAAAATAAGAAAATTTCTCATTTTTATTCTGAAATAAGTGAAATTTCTGCAATTTTGCTCCAAAATACGGGGAATTTCTGCCTTTTTGTCCGAAAATAAAAAGAATGCATACCTTTTTGCCATAAAAAAGGGAAATCTCTTAATTTTTACTCCAAAATAAGTGGAATTTCTGCTTTTTTGCCTCTAAATAAGTGGAATTTCTGTCTTTTTATCCCAAAACAAAGGGAATTTCTGTCTTTTTTGCCCCAAAATAAGGAAAATTTCTGACTTATTACCCTGAAATAAGTGAAATTTCTGCAATTTTGCCCCAAAATAAGGGAAATTTTTGCCTTTTTGCCCCCAAATAAGGGGAATTTCAGCCTTTTTACCTCAAAATAAGAGGAATTTCTGCCTTTTTGCCCCAAAATAAGGAAAATTTCTGCCTTTATTTCCATGAAAAAAGTGAAATTTCTGCAATTTCGCCCCAAAATAAGTGAAATTTCTGCAATTTTGCCCCAAAATAAGGGAAATTTCTGGAATTTTGCCCCAATATAAGTGGAATTTCTGAGTTTTGCCCCAAAATAAGGAGAATTTCTGTCTTTTTGCCCCAACATATAGGGAATTTCTGCCTTTTTGCCCCACATTAGGGGAATTTCTGCAATTTTGCTCCAAAATACGGGGAATTTCTGCTTTTTAGCCCGAAAATTAGAGGAATGTATACCTTTTTCCACCAAAAAATGAAAATTTCTTCATTTTTGCTCCAAAATAATAAGAATTTCTGCTTTTTAGCCTCTAAATAAGTGGAATAACAGTCTTTTTCCTTTAAAACAAAGAGAATTTCTGTTTTTTGCCCCAAAATAAGGAAAATTTCTGACTTATTATTCTGAAATAAGTGAAATTTCTGCAATTTTGCCTCAAAATAAGGGAAATTTCTGCCTTTTTGCCCCCAAATAAGGGGAATTTCAGCGTTTTTACCTCAAAATAAGGGAAATTTCTGATTTTTTTGCCCCAAAATATGGGAGATTTCTGCCTTTTTGCCCCAAAATAAGAAACATTTCTGCAATTTTGTACCAAAATAAAAGAAATTTCTGCCTTTTTGCCCCAAAATAAGAAAATTTCTGCTTTTGTTCTCTGAAATAAGTGAAATTTCTGCAATTTTGCCTCAAAATAAGGGAAATTTCTGCCTTTTTGCCCCAAAATAAGGGGAATTTCAGCCTTTTTACCTAAAAATAAGAGGAATTTCTGCATTTTTGCCCCAAAATATGGGAGATTTCTGCCTTTTTGCCCTAAAATAAGAAAAATTTCTGCAATTTTGTACCTAAATATTAGAAATTTCTGCCTTTTTGCACCAAAATAAGAAAATTTCTGCTTTTTTTTCTGACATAAGTGAAATTTTTGCAATTTTGCCCCAAAATAAGTGAAATTTCTGCAATTTTGCCTCAAAGTAAGGGAAATTTCTGGAATTTTGCGCCAAAATAAGTGGAATTTCTGAGTTTTGCCCCAAAATAATGAGAATTTCTGTCTTTTTGCCCCAACATATAGGGAATTTCTGCCTTTTTGCCCCACAATTAGGGGAATTTCTGCAATTTTGCTCCAAAATACGGGGAATTTCTGCCTTTTTGCCCGAAAATAAGCAGAATGCATACCTTTTTGCCATAAAAAAGGGAAATTTCTTCATTTTTGCTCCAAAATAAGTGGAATTTCTGCTTTTTTGCCTCTAAATAAGTGGAATTTCTGTCTTTTTCCCCCAAAACAAAGGGAATTTTTGTCCTTTTGGCCCCAAAGTAAGGAAAATTTCTGACTTATTACCCTGAAATAAGTGAAATTTCTGCAATTTTGCCCCAAAATAAGGGAAATTTCTGCCTTTTTCCCCGAAATAAGGGGAATTTCAGCATTTTTGCCCCAAAATATGGGAAATTTATGCCTTTTTGCCCCAAAATAAGAAAAATTTCTGCAATTTAGTACCAAAAAAAAGAAATTTCTAACTTTTTGCCCGAAAATAAGAAAATTTCTCCTTTATTTTCTGAAATAAGTGAAATTTCTGCAATTTTGCCCCAAAATAAGTGAAATTTCTTTCTTTGTGCCCCAAAATAAGGGGAATTTCAGCCTTTTTACCTCAAAATAAGGGGAATTTCTGCATTTTTGTTCCAAAATATGGGAAATTTCTTCCTTTTTGCCACAAAATAAGAAAAATTTCTGCAATTCTGTACCAAAATAAAAGAAATTTCTAAAATTTTGCCCCAAAATAAGGGATATTTTTGATTTTTGCCCCAAAATAAGGGGAATTTCTGCCTTTTTGCCCCAAAATAAAGAAAATTACTGCATGTTTTACCCCAAAATTAGGTAAATTTCTGCAATTTTGCTCTAAAATACGGGGATTTTCTGCCTTTTTCTCCGAAAATAAAGGGAATTTCTGCCATTTTGCTGCGAAATAAGTGAAATTTCTGCAGTTTTACCCCAAAATAAAGGGACGTTCTGCGTTTTTGCCCCAAAATTAGGGGAATTTCTGCAATTTTGCTCCAAATTACGGGGAATTTCTGCCTTTTTTCCCCATAATTAGGGGAATTTCTGCAATTTTGCTCGAAAATAAAAAGAATGTATACCTTTTTGCCATAAAAAAGGTTAATTTCTTCATTTTTTACCCCAAAATAAGGGGATTTTCCGCCTTTTTGACTCAAAATAAGTGCAATTTCTGACTTTTCCACAAAAATAAACGGAATTTCTGTCTTTTTCCTTTATAATAAGGGGAATTTCTAAATTTTTGCCCCAAAATAAGGGGAATTTCAGCCTTTTTACCTCAAAATAAGGGGAATTTCTGCATTTTTGTCGAAAAATATGGGAAATTTCTGCATTTTTGCCCAAATTAAGAAACATTTCTGCAATTTTGTACCAAAATAAATGAAATTTCTGCCTTTTTGCCCCAAAATAAGAAAATTTGTGCTTTTTTTTCTTTGAAATAAGTGAAATTTCTGCAATTTTGCTCCAAAATAAGGGAAATTTCTGAAATTTTGCCCCAAAATAAGTGGAATTTCTGAGTTTTGCCCCAAAATAAGGAGAATTTCTTTCTTTTTGCCCCAACATATAGGGGATTTCTGCCTTTTTGCCCCACAATTAGGGGAATTTCTGCAATCTTGCTCCAAAATACAAAGAATTTCTGCCTTTTTGCCCGAAAATAAGAAGAATGCATACCTTTTTGCCATAAGAAATAGAAATTTCTTCATTTTTGCTTCAAAATAAGGGGAATATCTGCTTTTTTGCCTCTAAATAAGTGGAATTTCTGCCATTGTGCCCCAAAACAAAGGGAATTTCTGTCTTTTTTGCCTCAAAATAAGGAAAATTTCTGACTTATTTCCCTGAAATAAGTGAAATTTCTGCAATTTTGCCCCAAAATAAGAGAAATTTCTGCCTTTTTGCCCCCAAATAAGGGGAATATCAGCCTTTTTACCTCAAAATAAGAAGAATTTCTGCATTTTTGCCCCAAAATATGGGAAATTTCTGCATTTTTGCCACAAAATAAGAAAAATTTCTGCAATTCTGTACCAAAATAAAAGAAATTTCTAAAATTTTGCTCCAAAATTAGGGAAATTTCTGATTTTTGCCCCGATATAAGGAGAATTTCTGTATTTTTGCCCCAAAATAAAGGGAATTTCTGCCTTTTTGCCCCAAAATTAGGGGAGTTTCTGCAATTTTGCTTCAAAATACAGGGAATTTCTGCCTCTTTTCCCAAAAATAAGAAGAACTTCTGCCGATTTGCCCCAAATAAAGGGAATTTCTGCATTTTTGCCCCAATATTAGGGGAATTTCTGCAATTTGGCTCCAAAATACGGGGAATTTCTGCCTTTTTGCTCGAAATTAAGGGGATTTTTTGCCTTTTTGCCCCCAAACAAGGGAAATTTCTGCAATTTTATCCCAAAATAAGGGGAATTTCTGCCTTTTTGCCCCCAAATAAGGGGAATTTCTGCCTATTTGCCCTGAAATATGTGACATGTCTTCAATTTTACCCAAAAATAAGGTGAATTTCTGCCTTTTTGTCCCAAAATAATGGGAATTTCTGCATTTTGCCCTAAAATAAGAAAAATTTTTGCTTTTTTTCTCTGAAATAAGTGAAATTTCTGCAATTTTGCATTAAAATAAAAGAAATATCTGCAATTTTTCCCCATAATAAAGGAATTTTCTGCAATTTTGCCCCAAAATAAAGGGAATTTCTGTTATTTGTCCCCAAATATGGAAAATTTCTGCAATTTTGCCCTAAAATAAGGGGAATTTCTGCCTTTTGCCCCAAAATAAGAAAATTTCTCCTTTTTTTCTGAAATAAGTAAAATTTCTGCAATTTTGCTCCAAAATACGGGGAATTTCTGCCTTTTTGCCCGAAAATAAAAAGAATGCATACCTTTTTGCCATAAAAAAGGGAAATTTCTTAATTTTTGCTTCAAAATAATGGGAATTTCTGCTTTTTTGCCTCTATATAAGTGGAATTTCTGTCTTTTTCCCCCAAAACAAAGGGAATTTTTGTCTTTTTTGCCCCAAAATAAGGAAAATTTCTGACTTATTACCCTGAAATAAGTAAAATTTCTGTAATTTAGCCCCAAAATAAGGAAAATTTCTGCCTTTTTGCCCCCAAATAAGGGGAATTTCAGCCTTTTTACCTCAAAATAAGGGGAATTTTTGCATTTTTGCCCCAAAATATGGAAAATTTATGAATTTTTGCCCCAAAATAAGAAAAATTTCTGCAATTTTGTACCAAAATAAAAGAAATTTCTGCATTTTGCCCCAAAATAAGAAAATTTCTCCTTTATTTTCTGAAATAAGTGAAATTTCTGCGATTTTGCCCCAAAATAAATGAAATTTCTTCCTTTTTTCCCCAAAATAAGGGGAATTTCAGCCTTTTTACCTCAAAATAAGGGCAATTTCTGCATTTCTGTTCCAAAATATGGGAATTTTCTGCCTTTTTGTCACCAAATAAGAAAAATTTCTGCAATTCTGTACCAAAATAAAAGAAATTTCTAAAATTTTGCCCCAAAATAAAGGAAATTTTTGATTTTTGTCCCGAAATAAGGAGAATTTCTGTATTTTTGCCCCAAAATAAAGGGAATTTCTGCCTTTTGGCCCCAATATTAGGGGAATTTCTGCAATTTTTCTCCAAAATACGGGGAATTTCTGCCTTTTTGCCCAAAATTAAGAAGATTTTCTGCCTTTTTGCCCCCAAACAAGGGGAATTTCTGCAATTTTATAGAAAATAAGGGGAATTTCAGCCTTTTTGCCCCAAAAAAGGGGAATTTCTACCTTTTTGCCCTGAAATATGTGAAATGTCTGCAATTTTACCCCAAAATAAGGTGAATTTCTGCTATTGTGCCCCAAAATAATGGGAATTTCTGCATTTTGCCCTAAAATAAGATAAAATTTTGCTTTTTTTCTCTGAAATAAGTGAAATTTCTGCAATTTTGCCTTAAAATAAAAGAAATATATGCAATTTTCCCCCATAATAAAGGTATTTTCTGCAATTTTGCCACAAAATAAAGGGAATTTCTGTTTTTTGTTTCAAAATAAGGGAAATTTCTGCAATTTTGCCCTAAAATAAGGGGAATTTCTGCCTTTTGCCCCAAAATAAGAAAATTTCTCCTTTTTTTCTGAAATAAGTGAAATTTCTGCAATTTTGCCCAAAAATAAGTGAAATTTCTGAATTTTGCCCTAAAATAAGGAGAATTTCTGTCTTTTTGCCCCAACATATTGGGAATTTTTGCCTTTTTGCCCCAACCTATAGGGAATTTCTGCATTTTTGCCCCACAATTAGGGGAATTTCTGCAATTTTGCTCCAAAATACGGGTAATTTCTGCAATTTTGCCCCAAAATAAGTGGAATTTCTGCAATTTTGCCCCAAAGTAAGGGAAATTTCTGGAATTTTGCCCCAAAATAAGTGGAATTTCTGAGTTTTGACCCAAAATAAGGAGTATTTCTGTCTTTTTGCCCCAACATATAGGGAATTTCTGCCTTTTTGCCCCACAATAAGGGGAATTTCTGCAATTTTGCTCCAAAATACGGGGAATTTCTGCCTTTTTGCCCGAAAATAAGAAGAATGCATAACTTTTTGCCATAAAATAGCGAAATTTCTTCATTTTTGCTTCAAAATAATGGGAATTTCTGCTTTTTTGCCTCTAAATAAGTGGAATTTCTGTCCTTTTCCCCCAAAACAAAGGGAATTTCTGTCTTTTTTGCCCCAAAATAAGGTAAATTTCTGACTTATTACCCTGAAATAAGTGAAATTTCTCCAATTTTCCCCCAAAATAAGGAAAATTTCTGCCTTTTTGCCCCCAAATAAGGGAAATTTCAGCCTTTTTACCTCAAAATAAGGGGAATTTCTGCATTTTTGCAACAAAATAAAAGAAATTTCTGTTTTTTTGCCCCAAAATAAGGAAAATTTCTGCCTTTTTTCCCTGACATAAGTGAAATTTCTGCAATTTTGCCCCAAAATAAGTGAAATTTCTGCAATTTTGCCAAAAAATAAGGGAAATTTCTGGAAGTTTGCCCCAAAATAAGTGGAATTTCTGAGTTTTGCCCCAAAATAAGGAGAATTTCTGTCTTTTTTCCCCAACATATAGGGAATTTCTGCCTTTTTGCCCCACAATTAGGGGAATTTCTGCAATTTTGCTCCAAAATACGGGGAATTTCTGTCTTTTTGCCCGAAAATAAGAAGAATGCATACTTTTTTGCCATAAAAAAGGGAAATTTCTTCAGTTTTGCTCCAAAATAAGGGGAATTTCTGCTTTTTTGCCTCTAAATAAGTGGAATTTCTGTCTTTATCCCCAAAAACAAAGGGAATTTCTGTCTTTTTTGCCCCAAAATAAGGAAAATTTCTGACTTATTACCCTGAAATAACTGAAATTTCTGCAATTTTGCTCGAAAATAAGGGAAATTTCTGCCTTTTTCCCACCAAATAAGGGGAATTTAAGCCTTGTTACCTCAAAATAAGAGGAATTTCTGCATTTTTGCCCCAAAATATGGGAGATTTCTGCCTTTTTGTTCCAAAATAAGAATAATTTATGCAATTTTGTACCAAAATAAAAGAAACTTCTGCCTTTTTGCACCAAAATAAGAAAATTTCTGCTTTTTTTCTGAAATAAGTGAAATTTCTGCAATTTTGCTCCAAAATAAGTGAAATTTCTGCAATTTTGACCCAAAATAAGGGAAATTTCTTCAGTTTTGCTCCAAAATAAGGGGAATTTCTGCTTTTTTGCCTCTAAATAAGTGGTATTTCTGTCTTTATCCCCCAAAACAAAGGGAATTTCTGTCTTTTTTGCCCCAAAATAAAAAAAATTTCTGACTTATTACTCTGAAATAAGTGAAATTTCTGCAATTTTGCTCCAAAATAAGGGAAATTTCTGCTTTTTGCCCCCAAATAAGGGGAATTTCAGCCTTTTTACCTCAAAATAAGAGGAATTTCTGCATTTTTGCCCCAAAATATGGGAGATTTCTGCTTTTTTGTTCCAGAATAAGAAAAATTTATGCTATTTTGTACCAAAATAAAAGAAATTTCTGGCTTTTTGCACCAAAATAAGAAAATTTCTGATTTTTTCTGAAATAAGTAAAATTTCTGCAATTTTGCCCCAAAATAAGTGAAATTTCTGCCTTTTTGCCCCAAAATAAGGGGAATTTCAGCCTTTTTACCTCAAAATAAGAAGAATTTCTGCATTTTTTGTTCCAAAATATGAGAAATTTGTGCCTTTTTGCCACAAAATAAGAAAAATTTCTGCAATTCTGTACCAAAATAAAAGAAATTTCTAAAATTTTGCCCCAAAATAAAAGAAATTTCTGATTTTTGCCTCGAAAAAATGAGAATTTCTGTATTTTTGCTCCAAAATTAGGAGAGTTTCTGCAATTTTGTTCAAAATACAGGGAATTTCTGCCTCTTTTCCCGAAAATAAAGGGAACTTCTGCCGATTTGCCCAAAAATAAAGGGAATATCTGCATTTTTGCCCCCATATTAAAGGAATTTCTGCAATTTTGCTCCAAAATACGGGGAATTTCTGCTTTTTTGCCCGAAATTATGGGGATTTTCTGCATTTTGCCCCCAAACAAGGGACATTTCTGCAATTTTATCCCAAAATAAGGGGAATATCTGCCTTTTTGCCCCCAAATAAGGGGAATTTATGCCTTTTTGCCCCCAAAATAATGGGAATTTCTGCATTTTGCCCTAAAATAAGAAAAATTTTTGCTTTTTTTCTCCGAAATAAGTGAAATTTCTGCAATTTTGTCTCAAAATAAGGGAAATTTCTGCCTTTTTGCTTCCAAAAATGGGAATTTCAGCCGTTTTACCTCAAAATAAGAGGAATTTCTGCATTTTGCCCCAATATATGGGAGATTTCTGCATTTTTGCCCCACAATAAGAAAAATTTCTGCAATTTTGTACCAAAATAAAAAAAATTTCTGCCTTTTTGCACCAAAATAAATAAATTCTGCTTTTTTTCTGAAATAAGAGAAATTTCTGCAATTTTGCCCCAAAATAAGTGAAACTTCTGCAATTTTGCCCCAAAATAAGGGAAATTTCTGGCATTTTGCCCCAAAATAAGTGGAATTTCTGAGTTTTGCCCCAAAATTAGGAGAATTTCTGTCTTTTTGCCCCAACATATAGGAAATTTCTGCCTTTTTGCCCCACAATTAGGGGAATTTCTGCAATTTTTCTCCAAAATACAGGGAATTTCTGCCTTTTTGCCCGAAAATAAGAAGAATGTATAACTTTTTGCCATAAAAAAGGGAATTTTTTTCATTTTTGCTCCAAAATAAGGGGAATTTCTGCCTTTTTGCCCTGAAATATGTGAAATGTCTGCAATTTCACCCCAAAATAAGGTGAATTTCTGCCATTGTGCCCCAAAATAATGGGAATTTCTGCATTTTGCCCTAAAATAAGAAAAAGTTTTGCTTTTTTTCTCTGAAATAAGTGAAATTTCTGCAATTTATCCTTAAAATAAAAGAAATATCTGCAATTTTTCCCCATAATAAAAGTATTTTCTGTAATATTGCCCCAAAATAAAGAGAATTTCTGTTTTTTGTCACAAAATAAGGGAAATTTCTGCAATTTTGCCCTAAAATAATGAGAATTTCTGCCTTTTGCCCCAAAATAAGAAAATTTCTCGTTTTTTTTCTCAAATAAGTGAAATTTCTGCAATTTTGCCCAAAAATAAGTGAAATTTCTGAATTTTTCCCCAAAATAAGGAGAATTTCTGTCTTTTTGCCACAACATATAGGGAATTTTTGCCTTTTTGCACACAATTAGGGAAATTTCTGCAATTTTGCTCCAAAATACGCGGAATTTCTGCCTTTTTGTCTGAAAATAAGAAGAATGCATACCTTTTTTCCATAAAAAAGGAAAATTTCTTCATTTTTGCTCTAAAATAAGAAGAATTTCTGCTTTTTTGCCTCTAAATAAGTTGAATTTCTCTCTTTTTCCCCCAAAGCAAAGGGAATTTCTGTCTTTTTTGCCCCAAAATAAGAAAAATTTCTGCCTTTTTTCCCTGAAATAAGTGATATTTCTGCAATTTTGCCCCAAAATAAGTAAAATTTCTGCAATTTTGCCCCAAAATAAGGGAAATATCTGGAATTTTGCCCCAAAATAAGTAGAATTTCTGAGTTTTGCCCCAAAATAAAAAGAATTTCTTTCCTTTTGCCCTAACATATAGAGAATTTCTGCATTTTTGCCCCACAATTAGGGGAATTTTTGCAATTTTGCTCCAAAATACGGGGAATTTCTGCTTTATAGCCTGAAAATAAGGGGAATGTATACCTTTTGCCACAAAAAAGGGAAATTTCTTCATTTTTGCTCCAAAATAAGGGGAATTTCTGCTTTTTTGCCTCTAAATAAGTGGAATTTCTGTCTTTTTCCCCCAAAACAAATGGGATTTCTGTCTTTTTTGCCCCAAATAAGGAAAATTTCTTACTTATTACCCTGAAATAAGTGAAATTTCTGCAATTTTGCCCCAAAATAAGGGAAATTTCTGATTTTTTGTTCCCAAATAAGGGGAATTTAAGCCTTTTTACCTCAAAATAAGGGGAATTTCTGCATTTTTACCACAAAATATTAGGAATTTCTGCATTTTTGCCCCAAAATAAGGAAAATTTCTGCCTTTTTACCATGAAATAAGTGAAATTTCTGCAATTTTGCCCCAAAATAAGTGAAATTTCTGCAATTTTGCCCCAAAATAAAGAAAATTTCTGGAATTTTGCCCCAAAATAAGTGGAATTTCTGAGTTTTGCCCCAAAATAAGGAGAATTTCTGTCTTTTTGCCCCAACATATAGGGAATTTCTGTCTTTTTGCCCCACAATTAGGGGAATTTCTGCAATTTTGCTCCAAAATACGGGGAATTTCTGCCTTTTTGCCCGAAAATAAGAAGAATGCATACCTTTTTGCCATAAAAAAAAGGAAATTTCTTCATTTTTGCTTCAAAATAAGGGGAATTTCTGCTTTTTTGCCTCTAAATAAGTGGAATTTCTGTCTTTTCCTTCAAAACAAAGAGAATTTCTGTTATTTTGGCCCCAAAATAAGTAAAATTTCTGACTTATTACCCTGAAATAAGTGAAATTTCTCCAATTTTGCCCCAAAATAAAATAAATTTCTGCCTTTTTGCCATTAAATAAGGGAAATTTCAGCCTTTTTACCTCAAAAGAAAGGGAATTTCTGCATTTTTGCCACAAAATAAAAGAAATTTCTGTTTTTTTGCCCCAAAATAAGAAAAATTTCTGCCTTTTTTCCCTGAAATAAGTGAAATTTCTGCAATTTTGCCCCAAAATAAGTGAAATTTCTGCAATTTTGCCCCAAAATAAGGGAAATTTCTGGAATTTTGCCCCAAAATAAGTGGAATTTCTGAGTTTTGCCCCAAAATAAGGAGAATTTCTGTCTTTTTGCCCCAACATATAGGGAATTTCTGCCTTTTTGCCCCACAATTAGGGGAATTTCTGCAATTTTGCTCCAAAATACGGGGAATTTCTGCTTTTTAGCCCAAAAATAAGTGGAATGTATACCTTTTGCCACAAAAAAGGGAAATTTCTTAATTTTTACTCCAAAATAAAAGAATTTCTGCTTTTTTGCCTCTAAAATAGTGGAATTTCTGTCTTTTTCCCCCAAAACAATGGGAATTTCTGTCTTTTTTGCCCCATAATAAGGAAAATTTCTGACTTATTACAATGAAATAAGTGAAATTTCTGCAATTTTGCCTCAAAATAAGGGAAATTTCTGCCTTTTTGCCACCAAATAATGGGAATTTCAGCCTTTTTACCTCAAAATAAGGGGAATTTCTGCATTTTTGCCCCAAAATATGGGAGATTTCTGCCTTTTTGCCCCAAAATGAGAAAAATTTCTGCAATTTTGTACCAAAATCAAAGAAATTTCTGCCTTTTTGCACCAAAATAGGAAAATTTCTGAATTTTTTTTAAATAAGTGAAATTTCTGCAATTTTGCTTCAAAATAAGTGAAATTTCTGCAATTTTGCCCCAAAATAAAGGAAATTTCTGGAATTTTGCCCCAAAATAAGTGGAATTTCTGAGTTTTGCCCCGAAATAATAAGAATTTCTGTCTTTTTGCCCCAACATATAGGGAATTTCTGCCGTTTTGCCCCACAATTAGGGGAATTTCTGCAATTTTGATCCAAAATACGGGGAATTTCTGCCTTTTGCCCGAAAATAAGAAGAATGCATACCTTTTTGCCATAAAAAAGAGAAATTTCTTCAGTTTTGCTCCAAAATAAGGGGAATTTCTGCTTTTTTGCCTCTAAATAAGTGGAATTTCTGTCTTTATCCTTCAAAACAAAGGGAATTTTTGTCTTTTTTGCCCCAAAATAAGGAAAATTTCTGACTTATTACCCTGAAATAAGTGAAATTTCTGCAATTTTGCCCCATAATAAGTGGAATTTCTGAGTTTTGCCCCAAAATAAGGAGAATTTCTGTCTTTTTGCCTCAACATACAGGGAATTTCTGCCTTTTCGCCCCACAATTAGGGGAATTTCTGCAATTTTGCTCCAAAATACGGGGAATTTCTGCTTTTTTTCCCGAAAATATAAAGAATGCATACCTTTTTGCCATAAAAAAGGGAAATTTCTTCATTTTTGCTCCAAAATAAGGGGAATTTATGCTTTTTTGCCTCTAAATAAGAGGAATTTCTGTCTTTTCCCCCCAAAACAAAGAAAATTTCTGTCATTTGGCCCCAAAATAAGGAAAATTTCTGACTTATTACCCTGAAATAAGTGAAATTTCTGCAATTTTGCCCCAAAATAAGGGAAATTTCTGCCTTTTTCCCCCCAATGAAGGGGAATTTCAGCTTTTTTACCTCAAAATAAGGGGAATTTCTGCCTTTTTCCCACAAAATATTAGGAATTTCTGCCTTTTTGCACCAAAATAAGGAAAATTTCTGCTTTTTTTCTCTGAAATAAGTGAAATTTCTGCAATTTTGCCCCAAAATAAGTGAAATTTCTGCAATTTTGCCCCTAAATAAGGGAAATTTCTGGAATTTTGCCCCAAAATAAGTGGAATTTCTGAGTTTTGCCCCAAAATAAGGAGAATTTCTCTCTTTTTGTCCTAAAAATATAGGGAATTTCTGCATTTTTGCCCCACATGTAGGGGAATTTCTGCAATTTTGCTCCAAAATACGGGGAATTTCTGCCTTTTTGCACGAATATATAAAGAATGCATACCTTTTTGCCATAAAAAAGGGAAATTTCTTCATTTTTGCTCCAAAATAAGGGGAATTTCTTCAATTTTGCTCCAAAATACGGGGAATTTCTTCTTTTTAGCCCGAAAATAAGGGGAATGTATACCTTTTGCCACAAAAAAGATAAATTTCTTCATTTTTGCTTCAAAATAATAAGAATTTCTGCTTTTTTGCCTCTAAATAAGTGGAATTTCTGTCTTTTTCCCCCAAAACCAAGGAAATTTCTGTTTTTTGCCCCAAAATAAGGAAAATTTCTGACTTATTACCCTGAAATAAGTGAAATTTCTGCAATTTTGCCTCAAAATAAGGGAAATTTCTGCCTTTTTGCCCTCAAATAAGGGGAATTTCAGCCTTTTTACCTCAAAATAAGAGGAATTTATGCATTTTTGCCCCAAAATATAAGAGATTTATGCCTTTTTGCCCCCAAATAAGAAAAATTTCTGCAATTTTGTACCAAAATAAAAGAAATTTCTGCCTTTTGCATCAAAATAAGAAAATTTCTGCTTTTTTTTCTGAAATAAGTGAAATTTCTGCAATTTTGCACCAAAATAAGTGAAATTTCTGCAATTTTGGCCCAAAATAAGTGATATTTCTGGAATTTTGCCCCAAAATAAGTGGAATTTCTGAGTTTTGCCCCAAAATAAAGAGAATTTCTGTCTTTTTGCCCCAACATATAGGGAATTTCTGCCTTTTTGCCCCACAATTAGGGGAATTTATGCAATTTTGCTCCTAAATACGGGGAATTTCTGCTTTTTAGCCTGAAAATAAGGGGAATGTATACCTTTTGCAACAAAAAAGGGAAATTTCTTCATTTTTGCACCAAAATAAGGGAAATTTCTGCTTTTTTGCTTCTAAATAAGTGGCATTTCTGTCTTTTTTTCCCAAAACAAAGGGAATTTCTGTCTTTTTTGCCCCAAATAAGGAAAATTTCTGACTTATTACCCTGAAATAAGTGAAATTTCTGCAATTTTGCCCCAGAATAAGGAAAATTTCTGCTTTTTGCCCCCAAATAAGGGGAATTTCTGCCTTTTTACCTCAAAATAAGGGGAATTTTTGCATTTTTACCACAAAATATTTGGAATCTCTGCATTTTTGCCCAAAAATAAGGAAAATCTCTGCCTTTTTACTATGAAATAAGTGAAATTTCTGCAATTTTGCCCCAAGATAAGTGAAATTTCTGCAATTTTGCTACAAAATTAGGGAAATTTCTGGAATTTTGCCCCAAAATAAGTGGAATTTCTGAGTTTTGCCCCAAAATAAGGAGAATTTCTGTCTTTTTGCCCTAACATATAGGGAATTTCTGCCTTTTTGCCCCACAATTAGGGGAATATCTGCAATTTTGCTCCAAAATACGGGTAATTTCTGCTTTCTAGCCCAAATATAAGTGGAATGTATACCTTTTGCCACAAAAAAAGGGAAATTTCTTCATTTTTACTCCAAAATAAAAGGAATTTCTGCTTTTTTGCCTCTAAAAAAGTGGAATTTCTGTCTTTTTCCCCGAAAACAAAGGGAATTTTTGTCTTTTTTGCCCCAAAATAAGGAAAATTTCTGACTTATTACACTGAAATAAGTGAAATTTCTGCAATTTTGCCTCAAAATAAGGGAAATTTCTGCCTTTTTGCCCCCAAATAAGGGAAATTTCGCCTTTTTTCCTCAAAATAAGAGGAATTTCTGCATTTTTGCCCCAATATATAGTGATTTCTGCCTTTTTGCCCCAAAAAAAGAAAAATTTCTGCAATTTTGTATCAAAATAAAAAAAATTTCTGCCTTTTTGCACCAAAATAGGAAAATTTCTGAATTTTTTTCTTAAATAAGTTAAATTTCTGCAATTTTGCCCCAAAATAAGTGAAATTTCTTCAATTTTGCTTCCAAATAAGGGAAATTTCTGGAATTTTGCACCAAAATAAGTGGAATTTCTGAGTTTTGCCCCAAAATAAGGAGAATTTCTGTCTTTTTGCCCCAAAATATAGGGAATTTCTCCCTTCTTGCCCCACCATTAGGGGAATTTCTGCAATTTTGCTTCAAAATACGGGGAATTTCTGCCTTTTTGCCCGAAAATAAGAAGAATGCATACCTTTTTGCCATAAAAAAGGGAAATTTCTTCAGTTTTGCTCCAAAATAAGGGGAATTTCTGCTTTTGTGCCTCTAAATAAGTGGAATTTCTGTCTTTTTCCCCAAAAACAAAGAGAATTTCTGTCTTTTTTGCCCCAAAGTAAAAACAATTTCTGACTTATTACCCTGAAATAAGTGAAATTTCTGCAATTTTGCCCCAAAATAAGGGAAATTTCTGCCTTTTTGCCCCCAAATAAGGGGAATTTCAGCCTTTTTACCTCAAAATAAGAGAAATTTCTGCATTTTTGCCACAAAATATGGGAGATTTCTGCCTTTTCGCCCCAAAATAAGAAAAATTTCTGCAATTTTGTACAAAAATAAAAGAAATTTCTGCCTTTTTGCACCAAAATAAATAAATTCTGCTTTTTTTTCTGAAATAAGTGAAATTTCTGCAATTTTGCCCAAAAATAAGTGAAATTTCTGCAATTTTGCCCTAAAATAAGGGAAATTTCGGGAATTTTGCCCCAAAATAAGTGGAATTTCTGAGTTTTGCCCCGAAACATGGAGAATTTCTGTCTTTTTGCCCCAACATATTTGGAATTTCTGCCTTTTTGCCCCACAATTAGGGGAATTTCTGCAATTTTGCTCCAAAATACGGGGAATTTCTGCCTTTTTGCCCGAAAATAAGAAGAATGCATAGCTTTTTGCCATAAAAAAGGGAAATTTCTTTATTTTTGCTCCAAAATAAGGGGAATTTCTGCAATTTTGATCCAAAATACGGGGAATTTCTGCTTTTTAGCCCGAAAATTAGCGGAATGTATACCTTTTGCCACAAAAAAAGATAAATTTCTTCATTTTTGCTCCAATAAAGAAGAATTTCTGCTTTTTTGCCTCTAAATAAGTGGAATTTCTGTCTTTTTCCCCCAAAACAAAGGGAATTTCTGTTTTTTGCCCCAAAGTAAGATGAATTTCTGACTTATTACCCTGAAATATGTGAAATTTCTGCAATTTTGCCTCAAAATAAGGGAAATTTCTGTCTTTTTGCCCCCAAATAAGGGAAATTTCAGCCTTTTTACCTCAAAATAAGAGGAATTTATGCATTTTTGCCCCAAAATATAGGGGATTTCTGCTTTTTGCCCCAAAATAAGAAAAATTTCTGCAATTTTGTACCAAAATAAAAGAAATTTCTGCCTTTTTGCACCAAAATAAGAAAATTTCTGCTTTTTTTCTGAAATAATTGAAATTTCTGCAATTTTGCCAAAATAAGTGAAATTTCTGCAATTTTGCCCCAAAATAAGTGAAATTTCTGGAATTTTGTCCCAAAATAAGTGGAATTTCTGAGTTTTGCCCCAAAATAAAAAGAATTTCTGTCTTTTTGCTCCACAATTAGGGGAATTTCTGCAATTTTGCTCCAAAATACGGGGAATTTCTGCTTTTTAGCCTGAAAATAAGAAGAATGCATACCTTTTGCCACAAAAAAAAAATTTCTTCATTTTTGCTCCAAAATAAGGGGAATTTCTGCTTTTTTGCTTCTAAATAAGTGGAATTTCTGACTTTTTCCCCCAAAACAAAAGGAATTTCTGTCTTTTTTGCCCCAAATAAGGAAAATTTCTGACTTATTACCCTGAAATAAGTGAAATTTCTTCAATTTTGCCCCCAAATAAGGGAAATTTCTGCTTTTTGCCCCCAAATAAGGGAAATTTCTGCCTTTTTATCACAAAATAAGGGGAATTTTTGCATTTTTGCCACAAAATATTTGGAATTTCTTCATTTTTGCCCCAAAAAGAGGAAAATTTCTGCCTTTTTACCATGAAATAAGTGAAATTTCTGCAATTTTGCCCCAAAATAAGTGAAATTTCGGCAATTTCGCCACAAAATAAGGGAAATTTCTGGAATTTTGCCCCAAAATAAGGGGAATTTCTGAGTTTTGCCCCAAAATAAGGAGAATTTCTGTCTTTTTGCCCTAACATATAGGGAATTTCTGCATTTTGCCCCACAATTAGGGGAATTTCTGCAAATTTGCTCCAAAATACGGGGAATTTCAGCTTTTTAGCCCAAAAATAAGTGGAATGTATACATTTTGCCACAAAAAAAGGGAAATTTCTTCATTTTTACTCCAAAATAAAAGGAATTTCTGCTTTTTTGCCTCTAAAAAAGTGGAATTTCTGTCTTTTTCCCCCAAAACAAAGGGCATTTCTGTGTTTTTTGCCCCAAAAAAAGGAAAATTTCTGACTTATTACTCTGAAATAAGTGAAATTTCTGCAATTTTGCCTCAAAATAAAGGAAATTTCTGCCTTTTTGCCCCCAAATAAGGGAAATTTCAGCCTTTTTACCTCAAAAAAAGAGGAATTTCTGCTTTTTTGCCCCAAAATATGGGGATTTCTGCGTTTTTGCCCCAAAATAAGAAAAATCTCTGCAATTTTGTACCAAAATAAAAGAAATTTCTGCCTTTTTGCACCAAAATAGGAAAATTTCTGAATTTTTTTCTGAAATAAGTTAAATTTCTGCAATTTTGCCCCAAAATAAGTGAAATTTCTGCAATTTTTCCCCAAAATAAGGGAAATTTCTGGAATTTTGCACCAAAATAAGTGGAATTTCTGAGTTTTGCCCCAAAATAAGGAGAATTTCTGTCTTTTTGCCCCAACATATAGGGAATTTCTCCCTTTTTGCCCCACAATTAGGGGAATTTCTGCAATTTTGCTCCAAAATAGGGGAATTTCTGCCTTTTTGCCCGAAAATAAGAATAATGCATACATTTTTGCCATAAAAAAGGGAAATTTCTTCAGTTTTGCTCCAAAATAAGGGGAATTTCTGCTTTTTTGCCTCTAAATAAGTGGAATTTCTGTCTTTATCCCCAAAAACAAAGGGAATTTCTGTCTTTTTTGCCCCAAAATAAGAAAAATTTCTGACTTATTACCCTGAAATAAGTGAAATTTCTGCAATTTTGCTCGAAAATAAGGGAAATTTCTGCCTTTTTCCCCCCAAATAAGGGGAATTTAAGCCTTGTTACCTCAAAATAAGAGGAATTGCTGCATTTTTGCCCCAAAATATGGGAGATTTCTGCCTTTTTCTTCCAAAATAAGAATAATTTATGCAATTTTGTACCAAAATAAAAGAAATTTCTGCCTTTTTGCACCAAAATAAGAAAATTTCTGCTTTTTTTCTGAAATAAGTGAAATTTCTGCAATTTTGCTCCAAAATAAGTGAAATTTCTGCAATTTTGCCCCAAAATAAGGGAAATTTCTGGAATTTTGCCCTAAAATAAGTGGAATTTCTGAGTTTTGCCCCAAAATAAGGAGAATTTCTGTCTTTTTGCCACAACATATAGGGAATTTCTCCCTTTTTGCCCCACAATTAGGGGAATTTCTGCAATTTTGCTCCAAAATAGGGGAATTTCTGCCTTTTTGCCCGAAAATAAGAAGAATGCATACCTTTTTGCCATAAAAGAAGAAAATTTCTTCAGTTTTGCCCCAAAATAAGGGAAATTTCTGCAATTTTGCCCCAATGTAAAGGAAATTTCTGCAATTTTGCCCCAAAATAAGGGGAATTTCTGACTGTTTGCTCCCGAAAAAGGAGATTTTCTGTCTTTTTGCCCCATAATAAGGAGCATTTCTGCCTTTTTGCCCAAAAATTATGAGAATTTCTGCAATTTTGCTTCAAAATACAGGGAATTTCTGTTTTTTAGCCCCAAAATAAAGGGAATTTCTGCATTTTACCTCAAATTGATAATAATTTCTGCCTTTTGCCTCAAAATAAGGGGAATTTCCTGCCTTTTTTTTTCAAAATAAGAAAATTTCTTCAATTTTGTACCATAATAAAAGAAATTTCTGCTCTTTGCCCCAAAATAAAAGGAATTTCTGACTTTTTGCCCTGAAATAAATGAAATTTCTGCAATTTTGCCCGAAAATAAGAGAAATTTGTGCCTCTTTGCCCCAAAATAAGAAGAAGTTTTGCCTTTTGCCCCAAAATATGGGGAATTTCAGCATTTTACCTCAAAATAAGAATTTCAGCCTTTTTGCCCCAAAATAAGGAAAATTTCTGCAATTTTGCCCCAAAATAAGGGGAATTTCTTCCTTTTTGCCCCAAAATAAAGGATATTTCAGCCTTTTTACCTGAAAATAAGTGAAATTTCTGCAATTTTGCCCCAAATAAGGGAAATTTCTGCAATTTTGCCTCAAAATAAGGTAAATTCCTGCAATTTTGCCCCAAAATAAGTGGAATTTCTGAGTTTTGTCCCAAAATAAGAAGAATTTCTGTCTTTTTGCCCCAACATATAGGGAATTTCTGCCTTTTTGCCCAACAATTAGGGGAATTTCTTCATTTTTGCTTCAAAATAAGGGGAATTTCTGCCTTTTTGCCTCTAAAGAAGTGGAATTTCTGTATTTTCCTTCCAAAACAAAGGGAATTTCTGTGTTTTTTGCCCCAAAATAAGGAAAATTTCTGACTTATTACCCTGAAATAAGTGAAATGTTTGCAATTTTGCCCCAAAATAAGGGAAATTTCTGCCTTTTTGCCCCCAAATAAGGGGAATTTCAGCCTTTTTACCTCAAAATAAGGGGAATTTCTGCATTTTTGCAACAAAATATTAGGAATTTCTGCCTTTTTGCCCCAAAATAAGAAAAATTTCTGCCATTTTTACCTGAAATAAGTGAAATTTCTGCAATTTTGCCCCAAAATAAGTAAAATTTCTGCAATTTTGCCCCAAAATAAGGGAAATTTCTGGAATTTTGCCTCAAAATAAGTGGAATTTCTGAGTTTTGCCCCAAAATAAGGAGAATTTCTGTCTTTTTGCCCCAACATATAGGGAATTTCTGCCTTTTTGCCCCACAATTAGGGGATTTTCTGCAATTGTGCTCCAAAAAACGGGATATTTCTGCTTTTTTGCCCGAAAATAAGGGGAATATATACCTTTTGCCACAAAAAAGGGAAATTTCTTCATTTTTGCCCCAAAATAAGAGGAATTTCTGCCTTCTTACCTCAAAATAAGTGAAATTTCTGCCTTTTTACCCATAAATAAACAGAATTTCTGACTTTTAGCCCCAAAATAAAAGGAATTTTTGAATTTTGCCCTGAAATAAGTGAAATTTTTGCAATTTTGACCCAAAATAAAGGAAATTTCTGCCTTTTTGCCCCCAAATAAGGGGAATTTCAGCCTTTTTACCTCAAAATAAAGGGAATTTCTGCATTTTTGCCACAAAATATTAGGAATTTCTGCCTTTTTGCCCCAAAATAAGAAAAATTTCTGCCTTTTTTTTATCTGAAATAAGTGAAATTTCTGCAATTTTGCCCCAAAATAAGTGAAATTTCTGCAAATTTGCCCCAAAATAAGGGAAATTTCTGGAATTTTGCCCCAAAATAAGTGGAATTTCTGAGTTTTGCCCCAAAATAAGGAGAATTTCTGTCTTTTTGCCCCAACATATAGGGAATTTCTGCCTTTTTGCCCCACAATTAGGGGATTTTCTGCAATTGTGCTCCAAAAAACGGGATATTTCTCTTATTTGCCCGAAAATAAGGAGAAAATATACCTTTTGCCACAAAAAAGGGAAATTTCTTCATTTTTGCCCCAAAATAAGAGGAATTTCTGCCTTCTTACCTCACAATAAGTGAAATTTCTGCCTTTTTACCCAAAAATAAACAAAATTTCTCTTTTTGCCCAAAAATAAAAGGAATTTTTGAATTTTGCCCTGAAATAAGTGAAATTTCTGCAATTTTGCCCCAAAATAAGGGAAATTTTTGCCTTTTTGCCACAAAATAAAGGGAATTTCTGTCTTTTTGCCCCAAAATAAGGGATATTTCAGCATTTTACCTCATGATAAGGGGAATCTCTTCCTTTTTGCCCCAAAATATGGGGAATTTCTTCATTTTTGCCCCAAAATAAAGAAAATTTCTGCAATTTTGTACCAAAATAAAAGAAATTTCTGCCTTTTTGCCCCAAAATAAGAGAAATTTCTGTGCTTTTTCCCTGAAATAAGTGAAATTTCTGCAATTTTGCCCCAAAATAAGGGAAATTTCTGCAATTTTGCCCCAAAATAAAGGAAATTTCTGCAATTTTGCCCCAAAATAATAGGAATTTTTGCCTTTTTGCCGAAAAAAAGGGGAATTTCATCATTTTACCTCCAAATAAGGGGAATTTCTGCCTTTTTGCCACAAAATAAGGGGAATTTCTGCCCTATTGCCCTTAAATAAGGAAAATTTCGCTTTTCTGCCCCAATTAACGGGAATTTCTGCCTTTTTGCCACAAAGTAAAGGGAATTTCTGCCTTTTTGCCCCAAAATAACGGGAATTTCAGCCTTTTTACCTCAAAATAAGGGGAATTTCTGCCTTTTTCCCCAAAATATGGGTAATTTTTGCCTTTTTGTTCCAAAATAAGGAAAATTTCTACAATTTTGTATCAAAATAAAAGAAATTTCTGCTTTTTGCCCCAAAATAAAAGGAATTTCTGACTTTTTGCCCTGAAATAAATGAAATTCCTGCAATTATGCCCGAAAATAAGGGAAATTTGTTTATTTTTGCCTCCAAATGAGGGGAATTTCTGCCTTTTTGCCCCAAAATATGGGGAATTTCAGGATTTTACCTCATAATAAAGGAAATTTTAGGCTTTTTGCACCAAAATATGGGAAATTTCTGCCTTTTTGCCACAAAATAAGAAAAATTTCTGCAAGTCTGTAACAACATAAAAGAAATTTCTAAAATTTTGACCCGAAATAAGGGAAATTTCTGATTTTTGCCCCAAAATAATGAGAATTTCTCTATTTTTGCCCCAAAATAAAGGGAATTTCTGCCTTTATGCCCCAAAATTAGGGGAGTTTCTGCAATTTTGCTCCAAAATAAGAGGAATTTCTGCTTTTTTACCCGAAATTAAGTGGATTTTCTGCCTTTTTGCCCCTAAAGAAAAAAAATTTCTGCAACTTTATTCCAAAATAAGAGGAATTTCTGCCTTTCTGCCTTAAAATAAGGGGAATTTCTGTCTTTTTGCCCTGAAATATGTGAAATTTCTGCAATTTTACCCCAAAATAAGGTGAATTTCTGCCTTTTTGCCCCAAAATAATGGGAATTTCTGCCTTTTTGCCCCAAAATAAGAAAAATTTTGCTTTTTTTCTCTGAAATAAGTGAAATTTCTGCAATTTTGCCCTAAAATAAGGGAAATTTCTGCAATTTTTCCCCATAATAAGGGAAATTTCTGCAATTTTGCCCCAAAATAAGGGGAATTTCTGTTTTTTGCCCCCAAATAAGGAAAATTTCTGCAATTTTGCCCTAAAATAAGAAGAATTTCTGCCTTTTTGCCCTAAAATAAGGAGAATTTCTGCCTTTTTGCCCAAAAATAAAGAAAATTACTGTATTTTTTTACCCTAAAATTAGGTGAATTTCTGCAATTTATTCTCCAAAATACGGGAATAATCTGCCTTTTTTGCCGAAAATAAGGGGAATTTCTGACATTTAAGTGAAATTTCTGCAATTTTGCCCCAAAATAAGAGAAATTTCTGCAATTTTTCCCTAAAATAAGGGGATTATCTGCTTTTTTTGCCGAAAATAAGGGGAATTTCTGACATTTTGCCACAAAAAAGTGAAATTTCTGCAGTTTTACCCCAAAATAAGGGGAATTTCTGCCTTTTTGCCCAAAAATTAGGGGAATTTCTGCAATGTTGCTCCAAAATACGGGGAATTTGTGCCATTTTGCCCAAAAATAAAGGGAATGTATACCTTTTTGCCATAAAAAAGAAAATTTCTTCATTTTTGCCCCAAAATAAGGGGATTTTCCACCTTTTTGACTCAAAATAAGTGCAATTTCTGCCTTTTCCCCAAAATAAACGAAATTTCTGTCTTTTTGCCCCAAAATAAGGGGAATTACAGCCTTTTTACCTCAAAATAAGGGGAATTTCTGCCTTTTTGCCCAAAAATATGAGGAATTTCTGACTTTTTGCCCCAAAATAAGAAAAATTTCTGCAATTTTGTACCAAAATAAGAAAAATTTCTGCCTTTTTGCCCCCCCAAAAAATTTTCGCCTTTTTTCCCTGAAATAAGTGAAATTTCTGCAATTTTGCCCCAAAATATGGAAATTTCTGCAATTTTGCCCCAATGTAAAGGAAATTTCTGCAATTTTGCCCCAAAATAAGGAAAATTTCTGACTGTTTGCTCCCAAAAAAGGAGATTTTCTGTCTTTTTGCCCCAAAATAAGGAGAATTTTTGCCTTTTGCCCGAAAATTATGAGAATTTCTGCAATTTTGCTTCAAAATACGGGGAATTTCTGCTTTCTAGCCCCAAAATAAAGGGAATTTCTGCATTTTACCACAAAATAAGAATAGTTTCTGCCTTTTGCCTCAAAATAAGGGGAATTTTCTGCCTTTTTGTTTCAAAATAAGAAAAATTTCTTCAATTTTGTACCATAATAAAAGAAATTTCTGCTCTTTGCCCCAAAATAAAAGGAATTTCTGAATTTTTGCCCTGAAATAAATGAAATTTCTGCAATTTTGCCCGAAAATAAGGGAAATTTGTGCCTTTTTGCCCCAAAATAAGAAGAATTTTTGCCTTTTGCCCCAAAATATGGGGAATTTCAGCATTTTACCTCAAAATAAGAAGAATTTCAGCCTTTTTGCCCCAAAATAAAAAAAATTTCTGCAATTTTGCCCCAAAATAAGGGGAATTTCTTCCTTTTTGCCCCAAAATAAAGGATATTTCAGTCTTTTTACCTGAAAATAAGTGAAATTTCTGCAATTTTGCCCCAAATAAGGAAAATTTCTGCAATTTTGCCCCAAAATAAGGTAAATTCCTGCAATTTTGCCCCAAAATAAGTGGAATTTTTGAGTTTTGCCCCAACATATAGGGAATTTCTGCATTTTTGCCCCACAATTAGGGGAATTTCTGTCTTTTTTGCCCCAAAATAAGGAAAATTTCTGACTTATTACCCTGAAATAAGTGAAATGTCTGCAATTTTGCCCCAAAATAAGAAAAATTTCTGCCTTTTTGCACCCAAATAAGGGGAATTTCAGCCTTTTTACCTCAAAATAAGGGGAATTTCTGCATTTTTGCCACAAAATATTAGGAATTTCTGCCTTTTTGCCCCAAAATAAGAAAAATTTCTGCCATTTTTACCTGAAATAAGGGAAATTTCTGCAATTTTGCCCCAAAATAAGTGAAATTTCTGCAATTTTGCCCCAAAATAAGGGAAATTTCTGGAATTTTGCCCCAAAATAAGTGGAAATTCTGAGTTTTGTCCCAAAATAAGGAGAATTTTTGTCTTTTTGCCCCAACATATAGGGAATTTCTGCCTTTTTGCCCCACAATTTGGGGATTTTCTGCAATTGTGCTCCAAAATACGGGGAATTTCTGCCTTTTTGCCCAAAAATAAGGGGAATGTATACCTTTTGCCACAAAAAAGGGAAATTTCTTCATTTTTGCCGCAAAATAAAAGGCATTTCTGCCTTCTTACCTCAAAATAACTGAAATTTCTGCCTTTTTACCCAAAAATAAACGGAATTTCTCTCTTTTTGTTCCAAAATAAAAGGAATTTTTGAATATTTCCCTGAAATAGGTGAAATTTCTGCAATTTTGCCCCAAAATAAGGGAAATTTCTGCCTTTTTGCCACAAAAGAAAGGGAATTTCTGTCTTTTTGCCTCAAAATAAGGGTTTCTCTGCCTTTTTGCCCAAAAATATAGGGAATTTCTGCATTTTCCCCAAAATAAAGAAAATTTCTGCAATTTTGTACCAAAATAAAAGAAATTTCTGCCTTTTCCCCAAAATAAGAGAAATTTCTGTGCTTTTTCTCTGAAATAAGTGAAATTTCTGCAATTTTGCCCCAAAATAAGGGGAATTTCTGACTTCTTGTACTGAAATAAGGAGAATTTCTGTCTTTTTGTTCCAAAATAATGTGAATTTCTGCATTTTCCCTCAAAATTAGGGGAATATGTGCAATTTTGCTTCAAAATACGGGGAAATCTGCCTTATTGCACAAAAATAAAAGGAATTTCTGCATTTTTGCACCAATATAAGGGGAATTTCTGAAATTTAGCTTTAAAATACGGGGAATTTCTGCGTTATTGTCCGAAATAAAGTGGAATTTCTGCCTTTTTGCCCTGAAATATTTGAAATTTCTGCAATTTTACCCCAAAATAAGGGGAATTTCTGTTTTTGGCCCCAAAATTAGGGGAATTTCTGCTTTTTGCCCCAAAATAAGGCAAATTTCTGACTTTTTGCCCTGAAATAATTGAAATTTCTGCAATTTTGCCCCAAAATAATAGGAATTTCTGCCTTTTTGCCGAAAATAAGGGGAATTTCATCATTTTACCTCTAAATAAGGGGAATTTCTGCATTTTTGCCACAAAATATAGGGAATTTCTGCCCTATTGCCCTTAAATAAGGAAAATTTCTGCTTTTCTGCCCCAATTAACGGGAATTTCTGCCTTTTTGCCACAAAGTAAAGAGAATTTCTGCCTTTTTGCCCCAAAATAACGGGAATTTCAGCCTTTTTACCTCAAAATAAGAAGAATTTCTGCCTTTTTCCTCAAAATATGGGTAATTTTTGCCTTTTTGTTCCAAAATAAGGAAAATTTCTACAATTTTGTATCAAAATAAAAGAAATTTCTGCTTTTTGCCCCAAAATAAAAGGAATTTCTGACTTTTTGCCCTGAAATAAATGAAATTCCTGCAATTATGCCTGAAAATAAGGGAAATTTGTGCCTTTTTGCCCCCAAATGAGGGGAATTTCTGCCTTTTTGCCCCAAAATATGGGGAATTTCAGGATTTTACCTCATAATAAAGGAAATTTTAGGCTTTTTGCACCAAAATATGGGAAATTTCTGCCTTTTTGCCACTAAATAAGAAAAATTTCTGCAAGTCTGTAACAATATAAAAGAAATTTCTAAAATTTTGACCCGAAATAAGGGAAATTTCTGATTTTTGCCCCAAATTAAAAAGAATTTTGCACCAAAATATGGGGAATTTCTGACTCTTTGCCCCAAAATAATAAAAATTTCTGCAATTTTGTACCAAAATAAAAAAAATTTCTGCCTTTTTTCCCCGCAAAAAAAATTTCCGCCTTTTTTCCCTGAAATAAGTGAAATTTCTGCAATTTTGCCTCAAAATAAGGAAAATTTCTGCAATATTGCCCCAATGTAAAGGAAATTTCTGCAATTTTGCCCCAAAATAAGGGGAATTTCTGACTGTTTGCTCCCGAAAAAGGAGATTTTGTGTCTTTTTGCCCCAAAATAGGGAGAATTTCTGCCTTTTTGCCCGAAAATTATGAGAATTTCTGCAATTTTGCTTCAAAATACGAGGAATTTCTGCCTTTTAGCCCCAAAATAAAAAGAATTTCTGCATTTTACCTCAAAATAAGAATAATTTCTGCCTTTTACCTCAAAATAAGGGGAATTTTCTGCCTTTTTGTTTCAAAATACGAAAAATTTCTTCAATTTTGTACAATAATAAAAGAAATTTCTGCTTTTTGCCCCAAAATAAAAGGAATTTCTGACTTTTTGCCCTGAAATAAATGAAATTCCTGCAATTATGCCCGAAAATAAGGGAAATATGTGCCTTTTTGCCCCCAAATGAGGGGAATTTCTGCCTTTTTGCCCCAAAATATGTGGAATTTCAGGATTTTACCTCAAAATAAGTAGAATTTTAGCCTTTTTGCCACAAAATAAGAAAAATTTCTGCAAGTCTGTAACAAAATAAAAGAAATTTCTATAATTTTGCCCCAAAATAAGGGAAATTTCTGATTTTTGCACCAAAATAAGGAGAATTTCTCTATTTTTGCCCCAAAATAAAGGGAATTTCTGCCTTTTTGCCCCAAAATTAGGGGAGTTTCTGCAATTTTGCTTCAAAATACGAGGAATTTCTGCCTTTTTACCCGAAATTAAGTGGATTTTCTGCCTTTTTGCCCCCAAATAAGGGAAATTTCTGCAATTTTATCCCAAAAGAAGGGAAATTTCTGCCTTATTGCCCCCAAATAAGGGGAATTTCTGCCATTTTGCCCTGAAATATGTGAAATTTCTGATATTTTAACCCAAAATAAGGTGAATTTCTGCCTTTTTGCCCCAAAATAATTGGAATTTCTGCCTTTTTGCCCCAAAATAAGAAAAATTTTTGCATTTTTTCTCTGAAATAAGTGAAATTTCTGCAATTTTGTCCTAAAATAAGGGAAATTTCTGCAATTTTTCCCCATAATAAGGGAAATTTCTGCAATTTTGCCTCAAAAGAAGGGGAATTTCTGTTTTTGCCCCCAAATAAGGGAAATTTCTGCAATTTTGCCCTAAAATAAGGGGATTTTCTGCCTTTTTTGCCAAAAATAAGGGGAATTTCTGACATTTTGCCGTAAAAAAAGTGAAATTTCTGCAGTTTTACCCCAAAATAAGGGGAATTTCTGACTTTTTGCCCAAAAATTAGAGGAATTTCTGCAATTTTGCTCCAAAATACGGGTAATTTCTGCCTTTTTGCCCGAAAATAAAGGGAATGTATACCTTTTTGCCATAAAAAAAGCAAATTTCTTCATTTTTGCCCCAAAATAAGGGGATTTTCCACCTTTTTGACTCAAAATAAGTGCAATTTCTGCCTTTTCCCCAAAATAAACGAAATTTCTGTCTTTTTGCCCCAAAATAAGGGGAATTTCAGCCTTTTTACCTAAAAATAAGGGGAATTTCTGCCTTTTTGCCCCAAAATATGGGGAATTTCTGACTTTTTGCCCCAAAATAAGAAAAATTTCTGCAATTTTGTACCAAAATAAAAGAAATTTCTGCCTTTTTGCCCCCCAAAAAAAATTTCCGCCTTTTTTCCCTGAAATAAGTGAAATTTCTGCAATTTTGCCCCAAAATAAGGGAAATTTCTGCAATTTTGCCCCAAAATAAGGGAAATTTCTGCAAATTTGCCCCAAAATAAGGGAAATTTCTGCAATTTTGCCCCAATGTAAAGGAAATTTCTGCAATTTTGCCCCAAAATAAGGGGAATTTCTGACTGTTTGCTCCCGATAAAGGAGATTTTCTGTATTTTTGCCCCAAAATAAGGGGAATTTCTGCCTTTTTGCCCAAAAATTATGAGAATTTCTGCAATTTTGCTTCAAAATACGGGGAATTTCTGCCTTTTAGCCCCAAAATAAAAAGAATTTCTGCATTTTACCTCAAAATAAGAATAATTTCTGCTTTTTGCCTCAAAATAAAGGGAATTTTCTGCCTTTTTGTTTCATAATAAGAAAAATTTCTTCAATTTTGTACCATAATAAAAGAAATTTCTGCTCTTTGCCCCAAAATAAAAGGAATTTCTGACTTTTTGCCCTGAAATAAATGAAATTTCTGCAATTTTGCCCGAAAATAAGGGAAATTTGTGCCTCTTTGCCCCAAAATAAGAAGAAGTTTTGCCTTTTGCCCCAAAATATGGGGAATTTCAGCATTTTACCTCAAAATAAGAATTTCAGCCTTTTTGCCCCAAAATAAGGAAAATTTCGGCAATTTTGCCCCAAAATAAGGGGAATTTCTTCCTTTTTGCCCCAAAATAAAGGATATTTCAGCCTTTTTACCTGAAAATTAGTGAAATTTCTGCTATTTTGCCCCAAATAAGGGAAATTTCTGCAATTTTGCCCCCAAATTAAGGTAAATTCCTGATTTTGCCCCAAAATAAGTGGAATTTCTGAGTTTTGCCCCAAAATAAGGAGAATTTCTGTCTTTTTGCCCCAACATATAGGGAATTTCTGCCTTTTTGCCCAACAATTAGGGGAATTTCTTCATTTTTGCTCCAAAATAAGGGGAATTTCTGCCTTTTTGCCTTCAAAGAAGTGGAATTTCTGTATTTTCCCCCCAAAACAAAGGGAATTTCTGTCTTTTTTGCCCCAAAATAATGAAAATTTCTGACTTATTACCCTGAAATAAGTAAAATGTCTGCAATTTTGCCCCAAAATAAGAAAAATTTCTGCCTTTTTGCCCCCAAATAAGGGAATTTAAGCCTTTTTACCTCAAAATAAGGGGAATTTCTGCATTTTTGCCACAAAATATTAGGAAATTCTGCCTTTTTGCCCCAAAATAAGAAAAATTTCTGCCATTTTTACCTGAAATAAGTGAAATTTCTGCAATTTTGCCCCAAAATAAGTGAAATTTCTGCAATTTTGCCCCAAAATAAGGGAAATTTCTGGAATTTTGCCCCAAAATAAGTGGAATTTCTGAGTTTTGCCCCAAAATAAAAAGAATTTCTGCCTTTTTGCCCCACAATTAGGGGAATTTCTGCAATTTTGCTCCAAAATACGGGGAATTTCTGCCTTTTTGCCGAAAATAAGGGGAATGCATACCTTTTTGCCATAAAAAAGGGAAATTTCATCATTTTTGCCCCAAATGAAGGGAAATTTCTGCCTTTTTGCCCTGAAATATGTGAAATTTCTGCAATTTTAGCCCAAAATAAGGTGAATTCCTGCCTTTTTGCCATCAAAATAATGGGAATTTCTGCCTTTTTGCCCCACAATTAGGGGATTTTCTGCAATTGTGCTCCAAAATACGGGGAATTTCTGCTTTTTTGCCCGAAAATAAGGGGAATATATACCTTTTGCCACAAAAAAGGGAAATTTCTTCATTTTTGCCGCAAAATAAGAGGAATTTCTGCCTTCTTACCTCAAAATAAGTGAAATTTCTGCCTTTTTACCCAAAAGTAAACGGAATTTCTGTCTTTTTGCCCCAAAATAAAAGCAATTTTTAAATTTTGCCCTGAAATAAGTGAAATTTCTGCAATTTTGCCCCAAAATAAGGGAAATTTCTGGAATTTTGCCTCAAAATAAATGGAATTTCTGAGTTTTGCCCGAAAATAAGGAGAATTTCTGTCTTTTTGCGCCAACATATCGGGAATTTCTGCCTTTTTGCCCCACAATTAGGGGAATTTCTGCAATTTTGCTCCAAAATACGGGGAATTTCTGCCTTTTTGCCCGAAATTAAGGGGATTTTCTGCCTTTTTGCCCCCAAACAAGGGAAATTTCTGCAATTTTAACCCAAAATATGAAGAATTTCTGCCTTTTTACCCCCAAATAAGGGGAATTTCTGCCTTTTTGCCCTGAAATATGTGAAATGTTTGAAATTTTACCCCAAAAGAAGGTGAATTTCTGTCTTTGTGCCCCAAAATAATGGAAATTTCTGCATTTTGCCCTAAAATAAAAAAAAAATTTTGTTTTTTTCTCTGAAATAAATGAAATTTCTGCAATTTTGCCTTACAATAAAAGAAATTTCTGCAATTTTTCCCCATAATAAAGGAAATTTCTGCAATTTTTTCTAAAATAAGGGGAATTTCTGATTTTTGCCACAAAATAAGGGGAATTTCTGCCTTTTTGCCTTAAAATAAAGAAAATTACTGCATGTTTTACCCCAAAATTAGGTGAATTTCTGCAATTTTGCTCCAAAATACGGGAATTTTCTCCCTTTTCGCCGAAAATGAAGTGAATTTCTGCCATTTTGCCGCGAAATAAGTGAAATTTCTGCAGTTTTACCCCAAAATAAGGGGAAGTTCTGCGTTTTTGCCCCAAAATTAGAGGAATTTCTGCAATTTTGCTCCAAAATACAGGGAATTTCTGCCTTTTTGCCCGAAAATAAAAGGAATGTATACCTTTTGCCATAAAAAAGGGAAATTTCTTCATTTTTACTCCAAAATAAGGGGATTTTCCGCCTTTTTGACTCAAAATAAGTGCAATTTCTGACTTTTCCCCAAAAATAAACGGAATTTCTGACTTTTTGCCCTGAAATAAAGGGAAATATCTGCTTTTTGCCCCAAAATAAGGGGAATTTCTGACTTTTTGCCCCAAAATAAGGGGAATTTCTGCATATTTGCCCCAAATATTGGGAAATTTCTGACTTTTTGCCCCAAAATAAGAAAAATTTCTGCAATTTAGTACCAAAAAAAAAAAAAATTTCTGCCTTTTTGCCCCAAAATAAGAAAATTTCTGCTTTTTTTTCTGAAATAAGTAAAATTTCTGCAATTTTGCCTCAAAATAAGTGAAATTTCTGCAATTTTGCCCCAAAAGAAGGGAAATTTCTGGAATTGTGCCCCAAAATAAGTGGAATTTCTGAGTTTTGCCCCAAAATAAGATGAATTTCTGTCTTTTTGCTCCAACATATAGGGAATTTATGCCTTTTTGCCCCACAATTAGGGGAATTTCTCTAATTTTGCTCTAAAATACGGGGAATTTCTGCCTTTTTGCCCGAAAATAATAAGAGTGCATACCTTTTGCCATAAAAAAATGAAATTTCTTAATTTTTGCTGCAAAATAAGGGGAATTTCTGCTTTTTTGCCCCTAAATAAGTGGAATTTCTGTTTTTTCCCCCAAACAAAGGGAATTTCTGTCTTTTTTTCCCCCCAAATAAAAAAAATTTCTGAATTATTATTCTGAAATAAGTGAAATTTCTGCAATTTTGCCCCAAAATACGGGAAATTTCTGCCTTTTTGCCTCCAAAAAAGGGGAATTTCAGCCTTTTTACCTCAAAACAAGGGGAATTTCTTCATTTTTACCCCAAAATAATTGGATTTTCTGCCTTTTTGACTCAAAATAAGTGAAATTTCTGCAATTTTTGCCCAAAATAAGGGAAATGTCTGCTTTTTGCCCCAAAATAAGGGGAATTTCAGCATTTTTACCTCAAAATAAGGGAAATTTCTGCATTTTTGCCCCAAAATATGGGAAATTTCTGCCTTTTTGCCAAAAATAAAAAAAATTTCTGCAATTTTGTACCAAAATAAAAGAAATTTCTGTATTTTTTTCCCTGAAATAAGTGAAATTTCTGCAATTTTGCCCCAAAATAAGTGAAATTTCTGCAATTTTGCCCAAAATAAGGGAAATTTTTGGAATTTTGCCCCAAAATAAGTGGAATTTCTGAGTTTTGCCCCAAAATAAGTAGAATTTCTGTCTTTTTGCCCCAACACATAGGGAATTTTGCCTTTTTGCCCCACAATTAGGGGAATTTCTGCAATTTTGCTCAAAAATACGGGGAATTTCTGTCTTTTTGCCCGAAATTAAGAAGAATGCATACCTTTTTGCCATAAAAAAGGAAATTTCTTCATTTTCGCTCCAAAATAAGGGGAATTTCTGCTTTTTTGCCTCTAAATAAGTGGAATTTCTGTCTTTTTCCCCCAAAACATAGAGAATTTGTGTCTTTTTTGCCCCAAAATAAGAAAAATTTCTGACTTATTACCCTGAAATAAATGAAATATCTGCAATTTTGCCCCAAAATAAGGGAAATTTCTGCTTTTTGCAACCAAATAAGGGGAATTTTAGACTTTTTACCTCAAAATAAGGGGATTTTCTGCATTTTTGCCCCAAAATATGAGAAATTTCTGCCTTTTTGCCCCAAATTAAGAAAATTTCTGCTTTTTTTTCTGAAATAAGTGAAATTTCTGCAATTTTGCGTCAAAATAAGTGAAATTTCTGAGTTTTGCTCTAAAATAAGGAGAATTTCTGTCTTTTTGCCCAAACATATAGGGAATTTCTGCCTTTTTGTCCCACAATTAGGGGAATTTCAGCAATTTTGCTCCAAAATACGGGGAATTTCTGCTTTTTAGCCTGAAAATAAGAAGAATGCATACCTTTTGCCACAAAAAAAGGAAATTTCTTCATTTTTGCTCCAAAATAAGGGGAATTTCTGCTTTTTTGCTTCTAAATAAGTGGAATTTCTGACTTTTTCCCCCAAAACAGAAGGAATTTCTGTCTTTTTTGCCCCAAATAAGGAAAATTTCTGACTTATTACCCTGAAATAAGTGAAATTTCTGCAATTTTGTCCCAGAATAAGGGAAATTTCTGCTTTTTGCCCCCAAATAAGGGGAATTTCTGCCTTTTTACCTCAAAATAAGGGGATTTTTTGCAATTTTACCACAAAATATTTGGAATCTCTGCATTTTTGCCCCAAAATGAGGAAAATTTCTGCCTTTTTACCATGAAATAAGTGAAATTTCTGCAATTTTGCCCCAAAATAAGTGAAATTTCGGCAATTTTGCCACAAAATAAGGGAAATTTCTGGAATTTTGCCAAAAAATAAGTGGAATATCTGAGTTTTGCCCCAAAATAAGCAGAATTTCTGTCTTTTTGCCCTAACATATAGGGAATTTCTGCATTTTGCCAAACAATTAGGGGAATTTCTGCAATTTTGCTCCAAAATACGGGTAATTTCAGCTTTTTAGCCCAAAAATAAGTGGAATGTATACATTTTGCCACAAAAAAGGGAAATTTCTTCATTTTTACTCCAAAATAAAAGGAATTTCTGCTTTTTTGCCTCTAAAAAAGTGGAATTTCTGTCTTTTTCCCCCAAAACAAAGGGAATTTCTGTGTTTTTTGCCCCAAAATAAGGAAAATTTCTGACTTATTACCCTGAAATAAGTGAAATTTATGCAATTTTGCCTCAAAATAAGTGAAATTTCTGCAATTTTGGCCCAAAATAAGGGAAATTTTTGGAATTTTGCCCCAAAGTAAGTGGAATTTCTGAGTTTTGCCCCAAAATAAGGAGATTTTCTGTTTTTTTGCTCTAACTTACAGGGAATTTCTGCCTTTTTGCCCCACAATTAGCGGAATTTTTGCAATTTTGCTCCAAAATACGGGTAATTTCTGCTTTTTAGCCTGAAAATAAGGGGAATGTATACCATTTGCCACAAAAAAGAAATTTCTTCATTTTTACTCCAAAATAAAAGGAATTTCTGCTTTTTTGCCCCAAAATAAGAAAAATTTCTGACTGACTACTCTGAAATAAGTGAAATTTCTGCAATTTTGCCCCAAAATAAGAAAAATTTCTGCCTTTTTGCCTCCAAATAAGGGGAATTTCAGCCTTTTTACCTCAAAATAAGAGGAATTTATGCATATTTGCCACAAAATATGGGAGATTTCTGCCTTTTTGCCCCAAAATAAGAAAAATTTCTGCAATTTTGTACCAAAATAAAAGAAATTTCCGCCTTTTTGCACCAAAATAAGAAAATTTCTGCTTTTTTTTCTGAAATAAGTGAAATTTCTGCAATTTTGCCCCAAAATAACAGAAATTTCTGCAATTTTGCTCCCAAATAAAAGAAATTTCTGGAATTTTGCCTTAAAATAAGTGGAATTTCTGAGTTTTGCCCCAAAATAAGGAGAATTTCTGTCTTTTTGCCCTAACATATAGGGAATGTCTGCATTTTCGCCTCACAATTAGGGGAATTTCTGCAATTTTGCTCCAAAATACGGGGAATTTCTGCCTTTTTGCCCGAAAATAAGAAGAATGCATAACTTTTTGCCATAAAAAAGGGAAAGTTCTTCATTTTTGCTCCAAAATAAGGGGAATTTCAGCTTTTTTGCCTCTAAATAAGTGGAATTTCTGTCTTTTTCCCCCAAAACAAAGGGAATTTCTGTTTTTTTGCTCCAAAATAAGGAAAATTTCTGACTTATTACCCAGAAATAAGTGAAATTTCTGCAATTTTGCCCCAAAATAAGGGAAATTTCTGCAATTTTGCCCCAAAATAAGGGAAATTTCTGGAATTTTGCCCCAAAATAAGTGGAATTTCTGAGTTTTGCCCCAAAATTAGGAGAATTTCTGTCTTTTTGCCCCAACATATAGGCAATTTCTGCCTTTTTGCCCCACAAATAGGGGAATTTCTGCAATTTTGCTCCAAAATATGGGGAATTTCTGCTTTTTAGCCTGAAAATAAGGGGAATGTATACTTTTTGCCACAAAAAAAAAGAAATTTCTTCATTTTTACTCCAAAATAAAATGAATTTTTGCTTTTTTGCCGCTAAAAAAGTGGAATTTCTGCCTTTTTCCCTCAAAACAAAAAGAATTTCTGTCTTTTTTGCCCCAAAATAAAGAAAATTTCTGACATATTACACTGAAATAAGTGAAATTTCTGCAATTTTGCCTCAAAATAAGGGAAATTTCTGCCTTTTTGCCCCCAAATAATGGGAATTTCAGCCTTTTTACCTCAAAAGAAGAGAAATTTCTTCATTTTTGCCCCAAAATATGGGATTTTTCTGCCTTTTTGCCCCAAAATAAGAAAAATTTCTGCAATTTTGTACCAAAATAAAAGAAATTTCCACCTTTTTGCACCAAATATGAAAATTTCTGCTTTTTTTTTCTGAAATAAGTGAAATTTCTGCAATTTTGCCCCAAAATAAGTGAAATTTCTGCCATTTTGCCCCAAAATAAGGGAAATTTCTGGAATTTTGCCCCAATATCAGTGAAATTTCTGAGTTTTGACCCAAAATAAGGAGAATTTGTTTCTTTTTGCCCCAACATATAGGGAATTTCTGCCTTTTTGCCCCACAATTAGGAGAATTTCTGCAATTTTGCTCCAAAATACTGGGAATTTCTGCCTTTTTGCCCGAAAATAAGAAGAATGCATACCTTTTTGCCATAAAAAAAGGAAATTTCTTCATTTTTGCTCCAAAATAAGAGGAATTTCTGCTTTTTTGCCTCTAAATAAGTGGAATTTCTATCTTTTTCACCCCAAAACAAAGGAAATTTCTGTCTTTTTGGCCCCAAAATAAGGAAAATTTCTGACTTTTTTCCCTGAAATAAGTGAAATTTCTGCAATTTTGCACCAAAATAAGTGAAATTTCTGCAATTTTGCCCCAAAATAAGGGAAATTTCTGGAATTTTGCCCCAAAATAAGTGGAATTTCTGAGTTTAGCCCCAAAATAAAAAGCATTTCTGTCTTTTTGCCCTAACATATCGGAAATTTCTGCCTTTTTGCCGCACAATTAGGGGAATTTCTGCAATTTTGCTCCAAAATACGGGGAATTTCTGCTTTTTAGCCTGAAAATAAGGGGAATGTATATCTTTTGCCACAAAAAAAGAAATTTCTTCATTTTTACTCCAAAATAAAATGAATTTCTGCTTTTTTGCCGCTAAAAAATTGGAATTTCTGTCTTTTTCCCCCAAAACAAAGGGAATTTCTGTCTTTTTTGCCCCAAAATAAGGAAAGTTTCTGACTTATTACACTGAAATAAGTGAAATTTCTGCAATTTTGCCTCAAAATAAGGAAAATTTCTGCCTTTTTCCCCCAAATAAGGGAAATTTCTACCTTTTTACCTCAAAATAAGAGGAATTTCTGCATTTTTTCCCCAAAATATAAGAGATTTGTGCCTTTTTGCCCCAAAAAAAGAAAAATTTCTGCAATTTTGTACCAAAATAGAAATTTCTGCCTTTTTGCACCAAAATAGGAAAATTTCTGAATTTTTTTTCTGAAATAAGTGAAATTTCTGCAATTTTGCCCCAAAATAAGTGAAATTTCTGCAATTTTGCCCCAAAATAAGGGAAATTTCTGTTTTTTACCCCCAAATAAGGGGAATTTCTGCCTTTTTACCTTAAAATAAGGGGAATTTCTGCATTTTTGCCACAAAATATTTGGAATTTCTGCAATTTTGCCCCAAAATAAGTGAAATTACTGCAATTTTGCCCCAAAATAAGTGAAATTTCTGCCTTTTTGCCCCAAAATAAGAAAAATTTCTGCAATTTTGTACCAAAATAAAAGATAATTCTGCCTTTTTGCACCAAAATAGGAAAATTTCTGAATTTTTTTCTGAAATAAGTTAAATTTCTGCAATTTTGCACCAAAATAAGTGAAATTTCTGCAATTTTGCCCCAAAATAAGGGAAATTTCTGGAATTTTGACCAAAAAAGTGTGGAATTTCTGAGTTTTTGCCCCAAAATAAGTGAAATTTCTTTTTTTTGCCCCCAAATAAGGGGAATTTCTGCCTTTTTACCTCATAATAAAGAGAATTTCTTCATTTTTGCCACAAAATATTTGGAATTTCTGCATTTTTGCATCAAAATAAGGATAATTTCTGCCTTTTTACCATGAAATAAGTGAAATTTCTGCAATTTTGTCCCAAAATAAGTGAAATTTCTGCAATTTTGCCCCAAAATAAGAGAAATTTCTGGAATTTTGCCCCAAAATAAGGGAAATTTCTGGAATTTTGACCAAAAAAGTGTGGAATTTCTGAGTTTTTGCCCCAAAATAAGTGAAATTTCTTTTTTTTGCCCCCAAATAAGGGGAATTTCTGCAATTTTGCCCCAAAATAAGAGAAATTTCTGGAATTTTGCCCCAAAATAAGAGAAATTTCTGGAATTTTGCCCTAAAATAAATGGAATTTCTGAGTTTTGCCCCAAAAATAAAGAGAATTTCTGTCTTTTTGCCCCAACATATAGGGAATATCTGCCTTTTTGCCCCACAATTAGGGGAATTTCTGCAATTTTGCTCCAAAATAAGAGGAATTTCTGCTTTTTTGCCTCTAAATAAGTGGAATTTCTGTCTTTTTCCCCCAAAACAAAGGGAATTTCTGTCTTTTTTGCCCCAAAATAAAGAAAATTTCTGTAATTTTGCACCAAAATAAAAGAAATTTCTGCCTTTTTGCCCCCAAATAAGAAAATTTTTCCTTTTTTTCTGAAATAAGTGAAATTTCTGCAATTTTGCCCCAAAATAAGAGAAATTTCTGCTTTTTTGCCCCCAAATAAGGGAAATTTCAGCCTTTTTACCTCAAAATAAAGAAAATTTCTACATTTTTGCCCCAAAATATGGGAAATTTATGCCTTTTTGCCCCAAAATAAGAAAAATTTCTGCAATTTTGCACCAAAATAAAAGAAATTTCTGCCTTTTTGCCACAGAATAAGAAAAATTTCTCCAATTCTGTACCAAAATAAAAGAAATTTCTAAAATTTTGCTCCAAAATAAGGGAAATTTCTGATTTTTGCCCAGATATAAGGAGAATTTCTGTATTTTTGCCCCAAAATAAAGGGAATTTCTGCCTTTTTGCCCCAAAATTAGGGGATTTTCTGCAATTTTGCTTCAAAATAATGGGAATTTCTGCCTCTTTTCCTGAAAATAAGGGGAACTTCTGCCAATTTGCCCCAAATAAAGGGAATTTCTGCATTTTTGCCCCAATATTAGGAGAATTTCTGCAATTTTGCTCCAAAATACAGGGAATTTCTGCCTTTTTGCCCGAAATTAAGGGGATTTTTTGCCTTTTTGCCCCAAAACAACTGACATTTCTGCAATTTTATCCCAATATAAGGGGAATTTCTGCCTTTTTGCCCCCAAATAAGGGCAATTTCTGCCTTTATGCACTGAAATATGTGACATGTCTTCAATTTTACCCCAAAATAAGGTGAATTTCTGCCTTTTTGCCCCAAAATAATGGGAATTTCTGCATTTTGCCAAAAATAAGAAAGATTTTTGTTTTTTTCTCTGAAATAAGTGAAATTTCTGCAATTTTGCCTTAAAATAAAAGAAATATCTTCAATTTTTTCCCATAATAAAAAAATTTTCTGCAATTTTGCCCCAAAATAAAGGGAATTTCTGTTTTTTGTCCCCAAATAAAGGCAATTTCTGCAATTTTGCCATAAAATAAGGGGAATTTCTGCCTTTTGCCCCAAAATAAGAAAATTTCTCATTTTTATTCTGAAATAAGTGAAATTTCTGCAATTTTGCTCCAAAATACAGGGAATTTCGGCCTTTTTGTCCGAAAATAAAAAGAATGCATACCTTTTTGCCATTAAAAAGGGAAATCTCTTAATTTTTACTCCAAAATAAGTGGAATTTCTGCTTTTTTGCCTCTAAATAAGTGGAATTTCTGTCTTTTTATCCCAAAACAAAGGGAATTTCTGTCTTTTTTGCCCCAAAATAAGGAAAATTTCTGACTTATTACCCTGAAATAAGTGAAATTTCTGCAATTTTGCCCCAAAATAAGGGAAATTTATGCCTTTTTGCCCCCAAATAAGGGGAATTTCAGCCTTTTTACCTCAAAATAAGAGGAATTTCTGAATTTTTGCCACAAAATATTAGGAATTTCTGCCTTTTTGCCCCAAAATAAGGAAAATTTCTGCCTTTTTTTCCATGAAAAAAGTGAAATTTCTGCAATTTCGCCCCAAAATAAGTGAAATTTCTGCAATTTTGCCCCAAAATAAGGGAAATTTCTGGAATTTTGCCCCAAAATAAGTGGAATTTCTGAGTTTTGCCCCAAAATAAGGAGAATTTCTGTCTTTTTGCTCCAACATATAGAGAATTTCTGCCTTTTTGCCCCACAATTAGGGGAATTTCTGCAATTTTGCTCCAAAATACGGGGAATTTCTGCTTTTTAGCCCGAAAATTAGAGGAATGCATAACTTTTTCCACAAAAAAAGGAAAATTTCTTCATTTTTGCTCCAAAATAATAAGAATTTCTGCTTTTTAGCCTCTAAATAAGTGGAATATCAGTCTTTTTCCTTTAAAACAAAGAGAATTTCTGTTTTTTGCCCCAAAATAAGGAAAATTTCTGACTTATTATTCTGAAATAAGTGAAATTTCTGCAATTTTGCCTCAAAATAAGGGAAATTTCTGCCTTTTTGCCCCCAAATAAGGGGAATTTCAGCGTTTTTACCTCAAAATAAGGGAAATTTCTGCTTTTTTGCCCCAAAATATGGGAGATTTCTGCCTTTTTGCCCCAAAATAAGAAACATTTCTGCAATTTTGTACCAAAATAAAAGAAATTTCTGCATTTTTGCCCCAAAATAAGAAAATTTCTGCTTTTGTTCTCTGAAATAAGTGAAATTTCTGCAATTTTGCCTCAAAATAAGGGAAATTTCTGCCTTTTTGCCCCCAAATAAGGGGAATTTCAGCCTTTTTACCTAAAAATAAGAGGAATTTCTGCATTTTTGCCCCAAAATATTAGGAATTTCTGCCTTTTTGCCCTAAAATAAGAAAAATTTCTGCAATTTTGTACCAAAATATTAGAAATTTCTGCCTTTTTGCACCAAAATAAGAAAATTTCTGCTTTTTTTTCTGACATAAGTGAAATTTTTGCAATTTTGCCCCAAAATAAGTGAAATTTTTGCAATTTTGCCTCAAAATAAGGGAAATTTCTGGAATTTTGCGCCAAAATAAGTGGAATTTCTGAGTTTTGCCCCAAAATAATGAGAATTTCTGTCTTTTTGCCCCAACATATAGGGAATTTCTGCCTTTTTGCCCAAAAATTAGGGGAATTTCTGCAATGTTGCTCCAAAATACGGGGAATTTGTGCCATTTTGCCCAAAAATAAAGGGAATGTATACCTTTTTGCCATAAAAAAAGCAAATTTCTTCATTTTTGCCCCAAAATAAGGGGATTTTCCACCTTTTTGACTCAAAATAAGTGCAATTTCTGCCTTTTCCCCAAAATAAACGAAATTTCTGTCTTTTTGCCCCAAAATAAGGGGAATTACAGCCTTTTTACCTCAAAATAAAGGGAATTTCTGCCTTTTTGCCCCAAAATATGAGGAATTTCTGACTTTTTGCCCCAAAATAAGAAAAATTTCTGCAATTTTGTACCAAAATAAAAAAAAATTTCTGCCTTTTTGCCCCCCAAAAAAAATTTTCGCCTTTTTTCCCTGAAATAAGTGAAATTTCTGCAATTTTGCCCCAAAATAAGGGAAATTTCTGCAATTTTGCCCCAATGTAAAGGAAATTTCTGCAATTTTGCCCCAAAATAAGGAAAATTTCTGACTGTTTGCTCCCAAAAAAGGAGATTTTCTGTCTTTTTGCCCCAAAATAAGGAGAATTTTTGCCTTTTGCCCGAAAATTATGAGAATTTCTGCAATTTTGCTTCAAAATACTGGGAATTTCTGCTTTCTAGCCCCAAAATAAAGGGAATTTCTGCATTTTACCACAAAATAAGAATAGTTTCTGCCTTTTGCCTCAAAATAAGGGGAATTTTCTGCCTTTTTGTTTCAAAATAAGAAAAATTTCTTCAATTTTGTACCATAATAAAAGAAATTTCTGCTCTTTGCCCCAAAATAAAAGGAATTTCTGAATTTTTGCCCTGAAATAAATGAAATTTCTGCAATTTTGCCCGAAAATAAGGGAAATTTGTGCCTTTTTGCCCCAAAATAAGAAGAATTTTTTCCTTTTGCCCCAAAATATGGGGAATTTCAGCATTTTACCTCAAAATAAGAATTTCAGCCTTTTTGCCCCAAAATAAGAAAAATTTCTGCAATTTTGCCCCAAAATAAGGGGAATTTCTTCCTTTTTGCCCCAAAATAAAGGATATTTCAGTCTTTTTACCTGAAAATAAGTGAAATTTCTCCAATTTTGCCCCAAATAAGGAAAATTTCTGCAATTTTGCCTCAAAATAAGGTAAATTCCTGCAATTTTGCCCCAAAATAAGTGGAATTTTTGAGTTTTGCCCCAAAATAAGGAGAATTTCTGTCTTTTTGCCCCAACATATAGGGAATTTCTGCCTTTTTGCCCCACAATTAGGGGAATTTCTGTCTTTTTTGCCCCAAAATAAGGAAAATTTCTGACTTATTACCCTGAAATAAGTGAAATGTCTGCAATTTTGCCCCAAAATAAGAAAAATTTCTGTCTTTTTGCACCCAAATAAGGGGAATTTCAGCCTTTTTACCTCAAAATAAGAGGAATTTCTGCATTTTTGCCACAAAATATTAGGAATTTCTGCCATTTTGCCCCAAAATAAGAAAAATTTCTGCCATTTTTACCTGAAATAAGTGAAATTTCTGCAATTTTGCCCCAAAATAAGTGAAATTTCTGCAATTTTGCCCCAAAATAAGGGAAATTTCTGGAATTTTGCCCCAAAATAAGTGGAAATTCTGAGTTTTGTCCCAAAATAAGGGGAATTTTTGTCTTTTTGCCCCAACATATAGGGAATTTCTGCCTATTTGCCCCACAATTTTGGGATTTTCTGCAATTGTGCTCCAAAATACGGGGAATTTCTGCCTTTTTGCCCGAAAATAAGGGGAATGTATACCTTTTGCCACAAAAAAGGGAAATTTCTTCATTTTTGCCGCAAAATAAGAGGAATTTCTGCCTTTTTGCCACAAAAGAAAGGGAATTTCTGCCTTTTTGCCTCAAAATAAGGGGAATTTCAGCATTTTCCCCAAAATAAAGAAAATTTCTGCAATTTTGTACCAAAATAAAAGAAATTTCTGCCTTTTTCCCCAAAATAAGAGAAATTTCTGTGCTTTTTCTCTGAAATAAGTGAAATTTCTGCAATTTTGCCCCAAATTAAGGGGAATTTCTGCAATTTTGCCCCAATGTAAAGGAAATTTCTGCAATTTTGCCCCAAAATAAGGGGAATTTCTGCTTTTTTGACTCTAAATAAATGGAATTTCTGTATTTTTTGCCCCAAAATAAGGAAAATTTCTGATTTATTACCCTGAAATAAGTGAAATTTCTGCAATTTTGCCCCAGTATAAGAGAAATTTCTGCATTTTTGCCCCCAAATAAGGGGAATTTCAGCCTTTTTACCTCAAAATAAGGGAAATTTCTGCATTTTTGCCACAAAATATTAGGAATTTCTGCATTTTTGCTCCCAAAAATGGAAAATTTCGGCCTTTTTTCCCTGAAAAAAGTGAAATATCTGCAATTTTGCCCCTAAATAAGTAAAATTTCTGCAATTTTGCCCCAAAATAAGGGAAATTTTGGAAATTTTGCACCAAAAGAAATGGAATTTCTGAATTTTGCCCCAAAATAAGGAGAATTTCTGTCTTATTGCCCCAACGTATAGGGAATTTCTGCCTTTTTGCCCCAAAATTAGGGGAATTTCTGCAATTTTGCTCCAAAAAACGGGGAATTTCTGCCTTTTTGACCGAAAACAAGAAGAATGCATACCTTTTGCCATAAAAAAGGAAAATTTCTTAATTTTTGCTCCAAAATAAGCGGAATTTCTGCTTTTTTGCCTCTAAATAAGTGGAATTTCTGTTTTTTTTGCCGCAAAATAAGGAAAATTTCTGACGTATTACTCTGAAATAAGTAAAATTTCTGCAATTTTGCCCCAAAATAAGAAATTCTTCTTTTTTGCCCCCAAATAAGGGGAATTTCAGCTTTTTTACCTCAAAATAAGGGGAATTTCTGCATTTTTGCCACAAAATATTTGGAATTTCTGCATTTTTGCCCCCAAAATAAGGATAATTTCTGCCTTTTTACCATGAAATAAGTGAAATTTCTGCAATTTTGCCACAAAATAAGTGAAATTTCTGCAATTTTGCCCCAAAATAAAAGAAATTTCTGGAATTTTGCCCCCAAAATAAGTGGAATTTCTGAGATTTGCCCCAAAATAAGGAGAATTTCTGACTTTTTGCCCCAACATATAGGGAATTTTTGCCCCTTTTTGCCCCACAATTAGGGAAATTTCTGCAATTTTGCTCCAAAATACGGGTAATTTCTGCTTTTTAGCCCAAAAAAAGTGGAATGTATACCTTTTGCCACAAAAAAGGGAAATTTGTTCATTTTTACTCCAAAGTAAAAGGAATTTCTGCTTTTTTGCCTCTAAAAAAGTGGAATTTCTGTCTTTTTCCCCCAAAACAAAGGGAATTTCTCTCTTTTTTGCCCCAAAATAACGAAAATTTCTGACTTATTACACTGAAATAAGTGAAATTTCTGCAATTTTGCCTCAAAATAAGGGAAATTTCTGCCCTTTTGCCCCCAAATAAGGGAAATTTCAGCCTTTTTACCTCAAATAAAGAGGAATTTCTGCATTTTTGCCCCAAAATATTGAGATTTCTGCCTTTTTGCTTCAAAATAAGAAAAATTTCTGCAATTTTGTACCAAAATAAAAGAAATTTCTGCCTTTTTGCACCAAAATAGGAAAATTTCTGAATTTTTTTCTGAAATAAGTTAAATTTCTGCAATTTTGCCCCAAAATAAGTGAAATTTCTGCAATTTTGCCCCAAAATAAGGAAAATTTCTGGAATTTTGCCCCAAAATAAATGGAATTTCTGAGTTTTGCCCCAAAATAAGGAGAATTTCTGTCTTTTTGCCCCAACATATAGAGAATTTCTCACTTTTTGCCCCACAATTAGGGGAATTTCTGCAATTTTGCTCGAAAATACGGGGAATTTCTGCCTTTTTGCCCGAAAATAAGAAGAATGCATACCTTTTTGCCATAAAAAAGGGAAATTTCTTCAGTTTTGCTCCAAAATAAGGGGAATTTCTGCTTTTTTGCCTCTAAATAAATGGAATTTCTGTCTTTATCCCTCAAAACAAAAGAAATTTCTGTCTTTATTGCCCCAAAATAAGGAAAATTTCTGACTTATTACCCTGAAATAAGTGAAATTTCTGCAATTTTGCCCCAAAATAAGGGAAATTTCTGCCTTTTTGCCCCCACATAAGGGGAATTTCAGCCTTTTTACCTCAAAATAAGAGGAATTTCTGCATTTTTGCCCCAAAATATGGGAGATTTCTGCATTTTTGCCCCAAAATAAGAAAAATTTCTGCAATTTTGTACCAAAATAAAAGAAATTTCTGCCTTTTTGCACCAAAATAAGAAAATTTCTGCTTTTTTTTCTGAAATAAGTGAAATGTCTGCAATTTTGCCCCAAAATAAGTGAAATTTCTGCAATTTTGCCTGAAAATAAGGGAAATTTCCGGAATTTTGCCCGAAAATAAATGGAATTTCTGAGTTTTGCCCCAAAATAAGCAGAATTTGTCTTTTTGCCCCAACATATAGGGAATTTCTGCGTTTTTGTTCCACAATTAAGGGAATTTCTGCAATTTTCTCCAAAATACGGGGAATTTCTGCCTTTTTGCCTGAAAATAAGAAGAATGCATACCTTTTTGCCATAAAAAAAGGAAATTTCTTCATTTTTGCTCCAAAATAAGGGGAATTTCTGCTTTTTTGCCTCTAAATAAGTGAAATTTCTGTCTTTTTCCCCCAAAACAAAGGGAATTTCTGTCCTTTTGGCGCCAAAATAAGAAAAATTTCTGACTTATTACCTTGAAATAAGTGAAATTTCTGCAATTTTGCCCCAAAATAAGTGAAATTTCTGCAATTTTGCCCCAAAATAACGGAAATTTCTGGAATTTTGCCCCAAAATAAGTGGAATTTCTGAGTTTTGCCCCAAAATAAGGAGAATTTCTGTCTTTTTGCCCTAACATAAAGGAAATTTCTGCATTTTGCCCCACAATTAGGGGAATTTCTGCAATTTTGCTCCAAAATACGGGGAATTTCTTCTTTTTAGCCTGAAAATAAGGGGAATGTATACCTTTTGCCACAAAAAAAAAAAAAGAAATTTCTTCATTTTTACTCCAAAATAAAATGAATTTCTGCTTTTTTACCGCTAAAAAAGTGGAATTTCTGTTTTTTTCCCCCAAAACAAAGGGAATTTCTGTCTTTTTTGCCCCAAAATAACGAAAATTTCTGACTTATTACACTGAAATAAGTGAAATTCCTGCAATTTTGCATCAAAATAATGGAAATTTCTGCATTTTGCCCCCAAATAAGGGAAATTTCTACCTTTTTACCTCAAAATAAGCAGAATTTCTGCATTTTTGCCCAAAAATATGGGAGATTTCTGCCCTTTTGCCCCAAAATAAAAAAAATTTCTGCAATTTTGTACCAAAATAGAAATTTCTGCCTTTTTGAACCAAAATAGGAAAATTTCTGAATTTTTGTCTGAAATAAGTGAAATTTCTGCAATTTTGCCCCAAAATAAGTGAACTTTCTGCAATTTTGCCCCAAAATAAGGGAAATTTCTGTTTTTTGCCCCAAAATAAGGAGAATTTCTGTCTGTTTGCCCTAACATATAGGGAATTTCTGCATTTTGCCCCACAATTAGGGGAATTTCTGCAATTTTGCTCCAAAATACGGGGAATTTCTGCTTTTTAGCCTGAAAATAAGAAGAATGCATACCTTTTGCCACAAAAAAAAAATTTCTTCATTTTTGCTCCAAAATAAGGGGAATTTCTGCTTTTTTGCTTCTAAATAAGTGGAATTTCTGACTTTTTCCCCCAAAACAAAAGGAATTTCTGTCTTTTTTGCCCCAAATAAGGAAAATTTCTGACTTATTACCCTGAAATAAGTGAAATTTCTGCAATTTTGTCCCAGAATAAGGAAAATTTCTGCTTTCTGCCCCCAAATAAGGGGAATTTCTGCCTTTTTACCTCAAAATAAGGGGAATTTTTGCAATTTTACCACAAAATATTTGGAATCTCTGCATTTTTGAACCAAAATGAGGAAAATTTCTGCCTTTTTATCATGATATAAGTGAAATTTCTGCAATTTTGCCCCAAAATAAGTGAAATTTCGGCAATTTTGCCACAAAATAAGGGAAATTTCTGGAATTTTGCCCCAAAATAAGTGGAATTTCTGAGTTTTGCCCCAAAATAAGGAGAATTTCTCTCTTTTTGCTCTAACATATAGGGAATTTCTGCATTTTGCCCCACAATTAGGTTAATTTCTGCAATTTTGCTCCAAAATACGGGTAATTTCAGCTTTTTAGCCCAAAAATAAGTGGAATGTATACATTTTGCCACAAAAAAGGGAAATTTCTTCATTTTTACTCCAAAATAAAAGGAATTTCTGCTTTTTTGCCTCTAAAAAAGTGGAATTTCTGTCTTTTTCCCCCAAAACAAAGGGAATTTCTGTGTTTTTTGCCCCAAAATAAGGAAAATTTCTGACTTATTACCCTGAAATAAGTGAAATTTCTGCAATTTTGCCTCAAAATAAGGGAAATTTCTGCCTTTTTGCCCCCAAATAAGGGGAATTTCAGCCTTTTTACCTCAAAATAAGAGAAATTTCTGCATTTTGCCACAAAATATGGGAGATTTCTGCCTTTTTGCCCCAAAATAAAAAAAATTTCTGCAATTTTGTACCAAAATAAAAGAAATTTCTGCCTTTTTGCACCAAAATAAATACATTCTGCTTTTTTTTCTGAAATAAGTCAAATTTCTGCAATTTTGCCCCAAAATAAGTGAAATTTCTGCAATTTTGCCCTAAAATAAGGGAAATTTCTGGAATTTTGCACCAAAATAAGTGGAATTTCTGAGTTTTGCCCCAAAATAAGGAGAATTTCTGTCTTTTTGCCCCAACATATAGGGAATTTCTGCCTTTTTGCCCCACAATTAGGGGAATTTCTGCAATTTTGCTCCAAAATACGGGGAATTTCTGCCTTTTTGCCCGAAAATAAGAAGAATGCATACCTTTTTACCATAAAAAAGGGAAATTTCTTTATTTTTGCTCCAAAATAAGGGGAATTTCTGCAATTTTGATACAAAATATGGGGAATTTCTGCTTTTTAGCCCGAAAATAAGCGGAATGTATACCTTTTGCCACAAAAAAAGATAAATTTCTTCATTTTTGCTCCAATAAAGAAGAATTTCTGCCTTTTTGCCTCTAAATAAGTGGAATTTCTGTCTTTTTCCCCCAAAACAAAGGGAATTTCTGTTTTTTGCCCCAAAGTAAGAAAAATTTCTGCTTATTACCCTGAAATAAGTGAAATTTCTGCAATTTCTCCTCAAAATAAGGGAAATTTCTTTCTTTTTGCCCCCAAATAAGGGAAATTTCAGCCTTTTTACCTCAAAATAAGAGGAATTTATGCATTTTTGCCCCAAAATACAGGGGATTTCTGCTTTTTGCCCCCAAATAAGAAAAATTTCTGCAATTTTGTACCAAAATTTAAGAAATTTCTGCCTTTTTGAACCAAAATAAGAAAATTTCTGCTTTTTTTCTGAAATAATTGAAATTTCTGCAATTTTGCCAAAATAAGTGAAATTTCTGCAATTTTGCCCCAAAATAAGTGAAATTTCTGGAATTTTGTCCCAAAATAAGTGGAATTTCTGAGTTTTGCCCCAAAATAAAAAGAATTTCTGTCTTTTTGCCCCAACATATAGCAAATTTCTGCCTTTTTGTCCCACAATTAGGGGAATTTCTGCAATTTTGCTCCAAAATACGGGGAATTTCTGCTTTTTAGCCTGAAAATAAGAAGAATGCATACCTTTTGCCACAAAAAAAGGAAATTTCTTCATTTTTGCTCCAAAATAAGGGGAATTTCTGCTTTTTTGCTTCTAAATAAGTGGAATTTCTGACTTTTTCCCCCAAAACAGAAGGAATTTCTGTCTTTTTTGCCCCAAATAAGGAAAATTTCTGACTTATTACCCTGAAATAAGTGAAATTTCTGCAATTTTGTCCCAGAATAAGGGAAATTTCTGCTTTTTGCCCCCAAATAAGGGGAATTTCTGCCTTTTTCCTCAAAATAAGGGGAATTTTTGCAATTTTACCACAAAATATTTGGAATCTCTGCATTTTTGCCCCAAAATGAGAAAAATTTCTGCCTTTTTACCATGAAATAAGTGAAATTTCTGCAATTTTGCCCCAAAATAAGGGAAATTTCTGCAATTTTGCCCCAATGTAAAGGAAATTTCTGCAATTTTGCCACAAAATAAGGGAAATTTCTGGAATTTTGCCCGAAAATAAGTGGAATTTCTGAGTTTTGCCCCAAAATAAAAAGAATTTCTGTCTGTTTGCCCTAACATATAGGGAATTTCTGCATTTTGCCCCACAATTAGGGGAATTTCTGCAATTTTTCTCAAAAATACGGGTAATTTCAGCTTTTTAGCCCAAAAATAAGTGGAATGTATACATTTTGCCACAAAAAAGGGAAATTTCTTCATTTTTACTCCAAAATAAAAGGAATTTCTGCTTTTTTGCCTCTAAAAAAGTGGAATTTCTGTCTTTTTCCCCCAAAACAAAGGGAATTTCTGTGTTTTTTGCCCCAAAATAAGGAAAATTTCTGACATATTACCCTGAAATAAGTGAAATTTATGCAATTTTGCCTCAAAATAAGTGAAATTTCTGCAATTTTGGTCCAAAATAAGGGAAATTTTTGGAATTTTGCCCCAAAGTAAGTGGAATTTCTGAGTTTTGCCCCAAAATAAGGAGATTTTCTGTTTTTTTGCTCTAACTTACAGGGAATTTCTGCCTTTTTGCCCCACAATTAGCGGAATTTTTGCAATTTTGCTCCAAAATACGGGTAATTTCTGCTTTTTAGCCTGAAAATAAGGGGAATGTATACCATTTGCCACAAAAAAGAAATTTCTTCATTTTTACTCCAAAATAAAAGGAATTTCTGCTTTTTTGCCCCAAAATAAGAAAAATTTCTGACTGACTACTCTGAAATAACTGAAATTTCTGCAATTTTGCCCCAAAATAAGAAAAATTTCTGCCTTTTTGCCTCCAAATAAGGGGAATTTCAGCCTTTTTACCTCAAAATAAGAGGAATTTCTACATTTTTGCCCCAAAATATGGGAGATTTCTGCCTTTTTACCCCAAAATAAGAAAAATTTCTGCAATTTTGTACCAAAATAAAAGAAATTTCCGCCTTTTTGCACCAAAATAAGAAAATTTCTGCTTTTTTTTCTGAAATAAGTTAAATTTCTGCAATTTTGCCCCAAAAAACAGAAATTTCTGAAATTTTGCTCCCAAATAAAGGAAATTTCTGGAATTTTGCCTTAAAATAAGTGGAATTTCTGAGTTTTGCCCCAAAATAAGGAGAATTTCTGTCTTTTTGCCCCAACATATAGGGAATTTCTGCCTTTTCACCCCACAATTAGGGGAATTTCTGCAATTTTGCTCCAAAATACGGGGAATTTCTGCCTTTTTGCCCGAAAATAAGAAGAATGCATAACTTTTTGCCATAAAAAAGGGAAAGTTCTTCATTTTTGCTCCAAAATAAGGGGAATTTCAGCTTTTTTGCCTCTAAATAAGTGGAATTTCTGTCTTTTTCCCCCAAAACAAAGGGAATTTCTGTTTTTTTGCTCCAAAATAAGGAAAATTTCTGACTTATTACCCTGAAATAAGTGAAATTTCTGCAATTTTGCCCCAAAATAAGTGAAATTTCTGCAATTTTGCCCCAAAATAAGGGAAATTTCTGGAATTTTGCCCCAAAATAAGTGGAATTTCTGAGTTTTGCCCCAAAATTAGGAGAATTTCTGTTTTTTGCCCCAACATATAGGCAATTTCTGCCTTTTGCCCCACAATTAGGGGAATTTCTGCAATTTTGCTCCAAAATACGGGGAATTTCTGCTTTTTAGCCTGAAAATAAGGGGAATGTATACTTTTTGCCACAAAAAAAAAGAAATTTCTTCATTTTTACTCCTAAATAAAATGAATTTTTGCTTTTTTGCCGCTAAAAAAGTGGAATTTCTGCCTTTTTCCCTCAAAACAAAAAGAATTTCTGTCTTTTTTGCCCCAAAATAAAGAAAATTTCTGACTTATTACACTGAAATAAGTGAAATTTCTGCAATTTTGCCTCAAAATAAGGGAAATTTCTGCCTTTTTGCCCCCAAATAATGGGAATTTCAGCCTTTTTACCTCAAAATAAGAAAAATTTCTTCATTTTTGCCCCAAAATATGGGAGATTTCTGCATTTTGCCCCAAAATTAGAAAAATTTCTGCAATTTTGTACCAAAATAAAAGAAATTTCCGCCTTTTTGCACCAAAATAAGAAAATTTCTTCTTTTTTTTCTGAAATAAGTGAAATTTCTGCAATTTTGCCCCAAAATAAGTGAAATTTCTGCAATTTTGCCCCAAAATAAGGGAAATTTCTGGAATTTTGCCCCAATATCAGTGGAATTTCTGAGTTTTGACCCAAAATAAGGAGAATTTGTTTCTTTTTGCCCTAACATATAGGGAATTTCTGCCTTTTTGCCCCACAATTAGGGGAATTTCTGCAATTTTGCTCCAAAATACTGGGAATTTCTGCCTTTTTGCCCGAAAATAAGAAGAATGCATACCTTTTTGCCATAAAAAAAGGAAATTTCTTCATTTTTGCTCCAAAATAAGAGGAATTTTTGCTTTTTTGCCTCTAAATAAGTGGAATTTCTATCTTTTTCACCCCAAAACAAAGGAAATTTCTGTCTTTTTGGCCCCAAAATAAGGAAAATTTCTGACTTATTACCCTGAAATAAGTGAAATTTCTGCAATTTTGCCCCAAAATAAGTGAACTTTCTGCAATTTTGCCCCAAAATAAGGGAAATTTCTGTTTTTTGCCCCCAAATAAGGGGAATTTCTGCCTTTTTACCTCAATATAAGGGGAATTTCTGCATTTTTGCTACAAAATATTTGGAATTTCTGCATTTTTGCTCCTAAATAAGGATAATTTCTGCCTTTTTACTATGAAATAAGTGAAATTTCTGCAATTTTGCCCCAAATAAGTGAAATTTCTACAATTTTGCCCCAAAATAAGGGAAATTTCTGGAATTTTGCCCCAAAATAAGTGGAATTTCTGAGTTTTGCCCCAAAATAAGGAGAATTTCTGTCTTTTTGCCTTAACATATAGAGAATTTCTGCCTTTTTGCCCCACAATTAGGGGAATTTCTGCAATCTTGCTCCAAAATACGGGTAATTTCTGCTTTTTAGCCCAAAAATAAGTGGAATGTATACCTTTGGCCATAAAAAAGGGAAATTTCTTCATTTTTACTCCAAAATAATAGGAATTTCTGCTTTTTTGCCTCTAAAAAAGTGGAATTTCTGTCTTTTTCCCCCAAAACAAAGGGAATTTCTGTCTTTTTTGCCACAAAATAACGAAAATTTCTGACTTATTACAATGAAATAAGTGAAATTTCTGCAATTTTGCCCCAAAATAAGTGAAATTTCTGCAATTTTGCCCCAAAATAAGGGAAATTTCTGGAATTTTGCCGCAAAATAAGTGGAATTTCTGAGTTTTGCCCCAAAATAAGGAGAATTTCTGTCTTTTTCCCCAACATATAGGGAATTTCTGCCTTTTGCCCCACAATTAGGGGAATTTCTGCAATTTTGCTCCAAAATACGGGTAATTTCTGCTTTTTAGCCCAAAAATAAGTGGAATGTATACATTTTGCCACAAAAAAGGGAAATTTCTTCATTTTTACTCCAAAATAAAAGGAATTTCTGCTTTTTTGCCTATAAAAAAGTGGAATTTCTGTCTTTTTCCCCCAAAACAAAGGGAATTTCTGTGTTTTTTGCCCCAAAATAAGGAAAATTTCTGACTTATTACCCTGAAATAAGTGAAATTTATGCAATTTTGCACCAAAATAAGGGAAATTTCTGCCTTTTTGCCCCCAAATAAGGGGAATTTCAGACTTTTTACCTCAAAATAAGAGAAATTTATGCATTTTTGCACAAAATATGGGAGATTTCTGCCTTTTTGCCCCAAAATAAGAAAAATTTCTGCAATTTTGTACCAAAATAAAAGAAATTTCTGCCTTTTTGCACCAAAATAAATAAATTCTGCTTTGTTTTCTGAAATAAGTGAAATTTCTGCAATTTTGCCCCAAAATAAGTGAAATTTCTGCAATTTTGACCTAAAATAAGGGAAATTTCTGGAATTTTGCCCCAAAATAAGTGGAATTTCTGAGTTTTGCCCCAAAATAAGGAGAATTTCTGTCTTTTTGCCCCAACATATAGGGAATTTCTGCCTTTTTGCCTCACAATTAGGCGAATTTCTGCAATTTTGCTCCAAAATACGGGGAATTTCTGCCTTTTTGCCCGAAAATAAGAAGAATGCATACCTTTTTGCCATAAAAAAGGGAAATTTCTTTATTTTTGCTCCAAAATAAGGGGAATTTCTGCAATTTTGATACAAAATACGGGGAATTTCTGCTTTTTAGCCCGAAAATAAGCGGAATGTATACCTTTTGCCACAAAAAAAAGATAAATTTCTTCATTTTTGCTCCAATAATGAAGAATTTCTGCTTTTTTGCCTCTAAATAAGTGGAATTTCTGTCTTTTTCCCCCAAAACAAAGGGAATTTCTGTCCTTTTGGCCCCAAAATAAGGAAAATTTCTGACTTATTACCCTGAAATAAGTGAAATTTCTGCAATTTTGCCTCAAAATAAGGGAAATTTCTGTCTTTTTGCCCCCAAATAAGGGAAATTTCAGCCTTTTTAGCTCAAAATAAGAGGAATTTATGAATTTTTGCCCCAAAATACAGGGGATTTCTGCTTTTTGCCCCCAAATAAGGGAAATTTCTGCAATTTTGTACCAAAATAAAAGAAATTTCTGCCTTTTTGCACCAAAATAAGAAAATTTCTGCTTTTTTTCTGAAATAATTGAAATTTCTGCAATTTTGCCAAAATAAGTGAAATTTCTGCAATTTTGCCCCAAAATAAGTGAAATTTCTGGAATTTTGTCCCAAAATAAGTGGAATTTCTGAGTTTTGCCCCAAAATAAAAAGAATTTCTGTCTTTTTGCCCCAACATATAGCAAATTTCTGCCTTTTTGTCCCACAATTAGGGGAATTTCTGCAATTTTGCTCCAAAATACGGGGAATTTCTGCTTTTTAGCCTGAAAATAAGAAGAATGCATACCTTTTGCCACAAAAAAAGGAAATTTCTTCATTTTTGCTCCAAAATAAGGGGAATTTCTGCTTTTTTGCTTCTAAATAAGTGGAATTTCTGACTTTTTCCCCCAAAACAGAAGGAATTTCTGTCTTTTTTGCCCCAAATAAGGAAAATTTCTGACTTATTACCCTGAAATAAGTGAAATTTCTGCAATTTTGTCCGAGAATAAGGGAAATTTCTGCTTTTTGCCCCCAAATAAGGGGAATTTCTGCCTTTTTACCTCAAAATAAGGGGAATTTTTGCAATTTTACCACACAATATTTGGAATCTCTGCATTTTTGCCCCAAAATGAGGAAAATTTCTGCCTTTTTACCATGAAATAAGTGAAATTTCTGCAATTATGCCCCAAAATAAGTGAAATTTCGGCAATTTTGCCACAAAATAAGGGAAATTTCTGGAATTTTGCCCCAAAATAAGTGGAATTTCTGAGTTTTGCCCCAAAATAAGGAGAATTTCTGTCTGTTTGCCCTAACATATAGGGAATTTCTGCATTTTGCCCCACAATTAGGGGAATTTCTGCAATTTTGCTCCAAAATACGGGGAATTTCAGCTTTTTAGCCCAAAAATAAGTGGAATGTATACATTTTGCCACAAAAAAGGGAAATTTCTTCATTTTTACTCCAAAATAAAAGGAATTTTTGCTTTTTTGCCTCTAAAAAAGTGGAATTTCTGTCTTTTTCCCCCAAAACAAAGGGAATTTCTGTGTTTTTTGCCCCAAAATAAGGAAAATTTCTGACTTATTACCCTGAAATAAGTGAAATTCATGCAATTTTGCCTCAAAATAAGTGAAATTTCTGCAATTTTGGCCCAAAATAAGTGAAATTTTTGAAATTTTGCCCCAAAGTAAGTGGAATTTCTGAGTTTTGCCCCAAAATAAGGAGATTTTCTGTTTTTTTGCTCTAACTTACAGGGAATTTCTGCCTTTTTTCCCCACAATTAGCGGAATTTTTGCAATTTTGCTCCAAAATACGGGTAATTTCTGCTTTTTAGCCTGAAAATAAGGGGAATGTATACCATTTGCCACAAAAAAGAAATTTCTTCATTTTTACTCCAAAATAAAAGGAATTTCTGCTTTTTTGCCCCAAAATAAGAAAAATTTCTGACTGACTACTCTGAAATAAGTGAAATTTCTGCAATTTTGCCCCAAAATAAGAAAAATTTCTGCCTTTTTGCCTCCAAATAAGGGGAATTTCAGCGTTTTTACCTCAAAATAAGAGGATTTTCTGCATTTTTGCCCCAAAATATGGGAGATTTCTGCCTTTTTGCCCCAAAATAAGAAAAATTTCTGCAATTTTGTACCAAAATAAAAGAAATTTCCGCCTTTTTGCACCAAAATAAGAAAATTTCTGCTTTTTTTTCTGAAATAAGTGAAATTTCTGCAATTTTGCCCCAAAATAACATAAATTTCTGCAATTTTGCTCCCAAATAAAGGAAATTTCTGGAATTTTGCCTTAAAATAAGTGGAATTTCTGAGTTTTGACCCAAAATAAGGAGAATTTCTGTCTTTTTGCGCTAACATATAGGGAATTTCTGCCTTTTCGCCCCACAATTAGGGGAATTTCTGCAATTTTGCTCCAAAATACGGGGAATTTCTGCCTTTTTGCCCGAAAATAAGAAGAATGCATACCTTTTTGCCATAAAAAAGGGAAAGTTCTTCATTTTTGCTCCAAAATAAGGGGAATTTCAGCTTTTTTGCCTCTAAATAAGTGGAATTTCTGTCTTTTTCCCCCAAAACAAAGGGAATTTCTGTTTTTTTGCTCCAAAATAAGGAAAATTTCTGACTTATTACCCTGAAATAAGTGAAATTTCTGCAAATTTGCCCCAAAATAAGTGCAATTTCTGCAATTTTGCCCCAAATTAAGGGAAATTTCGGGAATTTTGCCCCAAAATAAGTGGAATTTCTGAGTTTTGCCCCAAAATTAGGAGAATTTCTGTCTTTTTGCCCCAACATATAGGCAATTTCTGCCTTTTTGCCCCACAATTAGGGGAATTTCTGCAATTTTGCTCCAAAATACGGGGAATTTCTGCTTTTTAGCCTGAAGATAAGGGGAATGTATACTTTTTGCCACAAAAAAAAGAAATTTCTTCATTTTTACACCAAAATGAAATGAATTTTTGCTTTTTTGCCGCTAAAAAAGTGGAATTTCTGCCTTTTTCCCTCAAAACAAAAAGAATTTCTGTCTTTTTTGCCCCAAAATAAAGAAAATTTCTGACTTATTACACTGAAATAAGTGAAATTTCTGCAATTTTGCCTCAAAATAAGGGAAATTTCTGCCTTTTTGCCCCCAAATAATGGGAATTTCAGCCTTTTTACCTCAAAATAAGAGAAATTTCTTCATTTTTGCCCCAAAATATGGGAGATTTCTGCCTTTTTGCCCCAAAATAAGAAAAATTTCTGCAATTTTATACCAAAATAAAAGAAATTTCCGCCTTTTTGCACCAAAATAAGAAAATTTCTGCTTTTTTTTCTGAAATAAGTGAAATTTCTGCAATTTTGCCCCAAAATAAGTGAAATTTCTGCAATTTTGCCCCAAAATAAGGGAAATTTCTGGAATTTTGCCCCAATATCAGTGGAATTTCTGAGTTTTGAACCAAAATAAGGAGAATTTGTTTCTTTTTGCCCCAACATATAGGGAATTTCTGCCTTTTTGCCCCACAATTAGGGGAATTTCTGCAATTTTGCTCCAAAATACTGGGAATTTCTGCCTTTTTGCCCGAAAATAAGAAGAATGCATACCTTTTTGCCATAAAAAAAGGAAATTTCTTCATTTTTGCTCCAAAATAAGAGGAATTTCTGCTTTTTTGCCTCTAAATAAGTGGAATTTCTATCTTTTTCACCCCAAAACAAAGGAAATTTCTGTCTTTTTGGCCCCAAAATAAGGAAAATTTCTGACTTATTACCCTGAAATAAGTGAAATTTCTGCAATTTTGCCCCAAAATAAGTGAAATTTCTGCAATTTTGCCCCAAAATAAGAGAAATTTCTGGAATTTTGCCCCAAAATAAGTGGAATTTCTGAGTTTAGCCCCAAAATAAAAAGAATTTCTGTCTTTTTGCCATAAAATATTGGAAATTTCTGCCTTTTTGCCCCACAATTAGGGGAATTTCTGCAATTTTGCTCCAAAATACGGGGAATTTCTGCTTTTTAGCCTGAAAATAAGGGGAATGTATATCTTTTGCCACAAAAAAAAAGAAATTTCTTCATTTTTACTCCAAAATAAAATGAATTTCTGCTTTTTTGCCGCTAAAAAAGTGGAATTTCTGTCTTTTTCCCCCAAAACAAAGGGAATTTCTGTCTTTTTTGCCCCAAAATAAGGAAAATTTCTGACTTATTACACTGAAATAAGTGAAATTTCTGCAATTTTGCCTCAAAATAAGGGAAATTTCTGCCTTTTTCCCCCAAATAAGGGAAATTTCTACCTTTTTACCTCAAAATAAGAGGAATTTCTGCATTTTTTCCCCAAAATATGGGAGATTTGTGCCTTTTTGCCCCAAAAAAAGAAAAATTTCTGCAATTTTGTACCAAAATAGAAATTTCTGCCTTTTTGCACCAAAATAGGAAAATTTCTGAATTTTTTTCTGAAATAAGTGAAATTTCTGCAATTTTGCCCCAAAATAAGTGAAATTTCTGCAATTTTGCCCCAGAATAAGGGAAATTTCTGTTTTTTACCCCCAAATAAGAAAAATTTCTGCCTTTTTACCTTAAAATAAAAGGAATTTCTGCATTTTTGCCACAAAATATTTGGAATTTCTGCAATTTTGCCCCAAAATAAGTGAAATTACTGCAATTTTGCCCCAAAATAAGTGAAATTTCTGCAATTTTGCCCCAAAATAAGGGAAATTTCTAGAATTTTGCCGCAAAATAAGTGGAATTTCTGAGTTTTGCCCCAAAATAAGGAGAATTTCTGTCTTTTTGCCCTAACATATAGGGAATTTCTGCCTCTTTGCCCCACAATTAGGGGATTTTCTGCAATTTTGCTCCAAAATACGGGTAATTTCTGCTTTTTAGCCCAAAAATAAGTGGAATGTATACCTTTTGCCACAAAAAAAGAAATTTCTTCATTTTTACTCCAAAATAAAAGGAATTTCTGCTTTTTTGCCTCTAAAAAAGTGGAATTTCTGTCTTTTTCCCCCAAAACAAAGGGAATTTCTGTCTTTTTTGCCCCAAAATAACGAAAATTTCTGACTTATTACCCTGAAATAAGTGAAATTTCTGCAATTTTCCTCAAAGTAAGGGAAATTTCTGCCTTTTTGCCCCCAAATAAAGGAAATTTCAGCCTTTTTACCTCAAAATAAGAGGAATATCTTCATTTTTGCCACAAAATATTGGAGATTTCTGCCTTTTTGCCCCAAAATAAGAAAAATTTCTGCAATTTTGTACCAAAATAAAAGATAATTCTGCCTTTTTGCACCAAAATAGGAAAATTTCTGAATTTTTTTCTGAAATAAGTTAAATTTCTGCAATTTTGCACCAAAATAAGTGAAATTTCTGCAATTTTGCCCCAAAATAAGGGAAAATTCTGGAATTTTGACAAAAAAAGTGTGGAATTTCTGTGTTTTTGCCCCAAAATAAGTGAAATTTCTTTTTTTTTGCCCCCAAATAAGGGGAATTTCTGCCTTTTTACCTCAAAATAAAGGGAATTTCTTCATTTTTGCCACAAAATATTTGGAATTTCTGCATTTTTGCATCAAAATAAGGATAATTTCTGCCTTTTTACCATGAACTAAGTGAAATTTCTGCAATTTTGCCCCAAAATAAGTGAAATTTCTGCAATTTTGCCCCAAAATAAGAGAAATTTCTGGAATTTTGCCCCAAAATAAATGGAATTTCTGAGTTTTGCCCCAAAAATAAAGAGAATTTCTGTCTTTTTGCCCTAACATATAGGGAATTTCTGCCATTTTGCCTTACAATTAGGGGAATTTCTGCAATTTTGCTCTAAAATACGGGTAATTTCTGCTTTTTAGCCCAAAAATAAGTGGAATGTATACCTTTTGCCACAAAAAAGTGAAATTTCTTCATATTTACTCCAAAATAAAAGGAATTTCTGCTTTTTTGCCTCTAAAAAAGTGAAATATCTGTATTTTTCTCCCAAAACAAAGGGAATTTCTGTCTTTTTTGCCCCAAAATAGAGAAAATTTCTGACTTATTACCGTGAAATAAGTGAAATTTTTGCAATTTTGCCTCAAAATAAGGGAAATTTCTGCCTTTTTGCCCCCAAATAAGGGGAATTTCAGCCTTTTACCTCAAAATAAGAGGAATTTCTGCATTTTTCCCCTAAATATGGGAGATTTCTGACTTTTTGCCCCAAAATAAGAAAAATTTCTGCAATTTTGTACCAAAATAAAAGAAATTTCTGCCTCTTTGCACCAAAATAGAAAAATTTCTGAATTTTTTTCTGAAATAAGTTAAATTTCTGCAATTTTGCCCCAAAATAAGTGAAATTTCTGCAATTTTGCCCTAAAATAAGGGAAATTTCTGGAATTTTGCACCAAAATAAGTGGAATTTCTGAGTTTTGCCCCAAAATAAGGAGAATTTCTGTCTTTTTGCCCCAACATATAGGGAATTTCTGCCTTTTGCCCCACAATTAGGGGAATTTCTACAATTTTGCTCCAAAATACGGGGAATTTCTGCCTTTTTGCTTAAAATAAGAAGAATGCATACCCTTTTGCCATAAAAAATAGAAATTTCTTCAGTTTTGCTCCAAAATAAGGGGAATTTCTGCTTTTTTGCCTCTAAATAAGTGGTATTTCTGTTTTTATCCCCCAAAACAAAGGAAATTTCTGTCTTTTTTGCCCCAAAATAAGGAAAATTTCTGACTTATTAGCCTGAAATAAGTGAAATTTCTGCAATTTCGCCCCAAATAAGGGAAATTTCTGCCTTTTTGCCTCCAAATAATGGGAATTTCAGCCTTTTTACCTCAAAATAAGAGAAATTTCTGCATTTTTGCCCCAAAATATGGGAGATTTCTGCCTTTTTGCCCCAAAATAAGAAAAATTTCTGCAATTTTGTACCAAAATAAAAGAAATTTCCGCCTTTTTGCACCAAAATAAGAAAATTCCTGCTTTTTTTTCTGAAATAAGTGAAATTTCTGCAATTTTGCCCCAAAATAAGTGAAATTTCTGCAATTTTGCCCCAAAATACGGGAAATTTCTGGAATTTTTCCCCAATATCAGTGGAATTTCTGAGTTTTGACCCAAAATAAGGAGAATTTGTTTCTTTTTGCCCCAACATATAGGGAATTTCTGCCTTTTTGCCCCACAATTAGGGGAATTTCTGCAATTTTGCTCCAAAATAAGAGGAATTTCTGCTTTTTTGCCTCTAAATAAGTGGAATTTCTGTCTTTTTCCCCCAAAACAAAGGGAATTTCTGTCTTTTTGGCCCCAAAATAAGGAAAATTTCTGACTTATTACCCTGAAATAAGTGAAATTTCTGCAATTTTGCCCCAAAATAAGTGAAATTTCTGCAATTTTGCCCCAAAATAAGGGAAATTTCTGGAATTTTGCCCCAAAATAAGTAGAATTTCTGAGTTTTGCCCCAAAATAAAGAGAATTTCTGTCTTTTTGCCCTAACATATAGGGAATTTCTCCCTTCATGCCCCACAATTAGGGGAATTTCTGCAATTTTGCTCCAAAATACGGGTAATTTCTGCTTTTTAGCCCAAAAATAAGTGGAATGTATACCTTTTGCCACAAAAAAGGGAAATTTCTTCATTTTTACTCCAAAATAAAAGGAATTTCTGGTTTTTTTGCCTCTAAAAAAGTGGAATTTCTGTTTTTTTCCCTGAAAACAAAGGGAATTTCTGTCTCTTTTGCCCCAAAATAACGAAAATTTCTGACTTATTATCCTAAAATAAGTGAAATTTCTGCAATTTTGCCTCAAAATAAGGGAAATTTCTTCTTTTTTGCCCCCAAATAAGGGAAATTTCAGCCTTTTTACCTCAAAATAAGAGGAATTTCTGCATTTTTGCCCCAAAATATGAAGATTTCTGCCTTTTTGCCCCAAAATAAGAAAAATTTCTGCAATTTGTACCAAAATAAAAGAAATTTCTGCCTTTTTACACCAAAATAAATAAATTTTGCTTATTTTTCTGAAATAAGTGAAATTTCTGCAATTTTGCCCCAAAATAAGTAAAATTTCTGCAATTTTGCCCCAAAATAAGGGAAATTTCAGGAATTTTGCCCCCAAAATAAGTGGAATTTCTGAGTTTTACCCCAAAATAAGGAGAATTTCTGTCTTTTTGCCCCAACATATAGGGAATTTCTGTTTTTTTGCCCCACAATTAGGGGAATTTCTGCAATTTTGCTTCAAAATACGGGGAATTTCTGCCTTTTTGCCCGAAAATAAGAAGAATGCATACCTTTTTGCCATAAAAAAGGGAAATTTCTTCATTTTGGCTCCAAAATAAGGGGAATTTCTGCATTTTTGCCTCTAAATAAGTGGAATTTCTGTCTTTTTCCCTGAAAACAAAGGGAATTTCTGTCCTTTTGGCCCCAAAATAAGGAAAATTTCTGACTTATTACCCTGAAATAATTGAAATTTCTGCAATTTTGCCCCAAAATAAGGGAAATTTCTGCCTTTTTGCCCCCAAATAAGGGAAATTTCAGCTTTTTTACCTCAAAATAAGGGGAATTTCGGCATTTTTGCCACAAAATATTAGGAAATTTTTCCTTTTTGCCCCAAAATAAGAAAAATTTCTGCCTTTTTTCCCTGAAATAAGTGAAATTTCTGCAATTTTACCCCAAAATAAGTGAAATTTCTGCAATTTTGCTTTAAAATAAGAAAAATTTCTAGAATTTTGCCCCAAAATAAGTGGAATTTCTGAGTTTTGCCCCAAAATAAGGAGAATTTCTGTCTTTTTGCCCCAACATATAGGGAATTTCTGCCTTTTTGCCCTAAAATTAGAGGAATTTTTGCAATTTTGCTCGAAAATACGGGGAATTTCTGCCTTTTTGCCCGAAAATAAGAAGAATGCATACCTTTTTGCCATAAAAAAGGGAAATTTCTACATTTTTACTCCAAAATAAAAGTTATTTCTGCTTTTTTGCCTCTAAAAAAGTGGAATTTCTGTCTTTTCCCCCCAAAACAAAGGGAATTTCTGTTTTTTTGCCCCAAAATAACGAAAATTTCTGACTTATTACTCTGAAATAAGTGAAATTTCTGCAATTTTGCCCCAAAATAAGAGAAATTCTTCTTTTTTTGCCCCCAAATAAGGGGAATTTCAGCCTTTTTACCTCAAAATAAGAAAAATTTCTGCATTTTTGCCCCAAAATATGAGAAATTTATGCCTTTTTGCCCCAAAATTAGGGGAGTTTCTGCAATTTTGCTTCAAAATACAGGGAATTTCTGCCTCTTTTTCCGAAAATAAGGGGAACTTCTGCCGATTTGCCCCAAATAATAGGAATTTCTGCATTTTTGCCCCAATATTAGGGGAATTTCTGCAATTTTGCTCCAAAATACGGGAAATTTCTGCTTTTTTGCCAAAAATTAAGGGGATTTTCTGCCTTTTTGCCCCCAAACAAGGGACATTTCTGCAATTTTATCCCAAAATAAGGGGAATTTCTGCCTTTTTGCCCCCAAATAAGGGGAATTTCTACCTTTTTGCCCTGAAATATGTGAAATGTCTGCAATTTTACCACAAAATAAGGTGAATTTCTGCCTTTTGCCCCAAAATAATGGGAATTTCTGCATTTTGCCCTAAAATAAGAAAAGTTTTTGCTTTTTTTCTCTGAAATAAGTGAAATTTTTGCAATTTTGCCCCAAAATAAGGGAAATTTCTGGAATTTTGCCCCAAAATAAGTGGAATTTCTGAGTTTTGCCCCAAAATAAGGAGAATTTCTTTCTTTTTGCCCCAACATATAGGGAATTTCTGCCTTTTTGCCCCACAATTAGGGGAATATCTGCAAGTTTGCTCCAAAATACGGGGAATTTCTGCCTTTTTGCCCGAAAATAAAGGAAATGTATACCTTTTGCCACAAAAAAAAGAAATTTCTTTATTTTTACTCCAAAATAAAAGGAATTTCTGCTTTTTTGCCTCTAAAAAAGTGGAATTACTGTCTTTTTCTCCCAGAACATAGGGAATTTCTGTCTTTTTTGCCCCAAAATAAGGAAAATTTCTGACTTATTACCCTGAAAAAAGTGAAATTTCTGCAATTTTGCCCCAAAATAAGTGAAATTTCTGCAATTTTGCCCCAAAATAAGGGAAATTTCTGGAATTTTGTCCCAAAATAAGTGGAATTTCTGAGTTTTTCACCAAAATAAGGAGAATTTCTGTATTTTGCCCCAACATATAGGGAATTTCTGCCTTTTTGCCCCACAATTAGGGGAATTTCTGCAATTTTGCTCTAAAATAGGGGGAATTTCTGCCTTTTTGCCCGAAAATAAGAAGAATGCATAACTTTTTGCCATAAAAAAGGGAAATTTCTTCATTTTTGCTCCAAAATAAGGGGAATTTCTGCATTTTTGCCTCTAAATAAGTGGAATTTCTGTCTTTTTCCCTGAAAACAAAGGGAATTTCTGTCTTTTTTGCCCCAAAGTAAGAAAAATTTCTGACTTAGTACCCTGAAATAAGTGAAATTTCTGCAATATTGCCCCAAAATATGGGAAATTTCTGCCTTTTTGCCCCCAAATAAGGGGAATTTCAGCCTTTTTACCTCAAAATAAGGGGAATTTCTGCATTTTTGCCTCAAAATATGGGAAATTTCTGCCTTTTTGCCCCAAAACAAGAAAATTTCTGCTTTTTTTCCCTGAAATAAGTGAAATTTCTGCAATTTTGCCCCAAAATAAGTGAAATTTCTGCAATTTTGGCCAAAAATAAGGGAAATTTCTAAAATTTTGTTCAAAAATAAGTGGAATTTCTGAGTTTTGCCCCAAAATAAGGAGAATTTCTGTCTTTTTGCCCCAACATATAGGGAATTTCTGCAATTTTACTCCAAAATACGGGGAATTTCTGCCTTTTTGCCTGAAAATAAGAAGAATGCATACCTTTTGGCTATAAAAAGGGAAATTTCTGCAATTTTGCTCCAAAATAAGGGGAATTTCTGCTTTTTTGCCTCTAAATAAATGGAATTTCTGTCTTTTTCCACCCATACAAATGGAATTTCTGTATTTTTTTCCCCAAAATAAGGAAAATTTCTGAATTATTACCCTGAAATAAGTGAAATTTCTGCAATTTTGCCCCAGTATAAGAGAAATTTCTGCATTTTTGCCCCCAAATAAGGGGAATTTCAGCCTTTTTACCTCAAAATAAGAGGAATTTCTGCATTTTTGCCTCAAAATATTAGGAATTTCTGACTTTTTGCCCCTAAAAACGGAAAATTTCTGCCTTTTTTCCCTGAAAAAAGTGAAATTTCTGCAATTTTGCCCCAAAATAATTGAAATTTCTGCAATTTTGCCCCAAAATAAGGGGAATTTTGGGAATTTTGCCCCAAAATAAATGGAATTTCTGAATTTTGCCCCTAAATGAGGAGAATTTCTGTCGTTTTGCCCTAACATATAGGGAATTTCTGCCTTTTTGCCCCACAATTAGGGGAATTTCTGCAATTTTGCTCCAAAATATGGGGAATTTCTGCTTTTTTGCCTCTAAATAAGTGGAATTTCTGTCTTTTTCCCCCAAAACAAAGGGAATTTCTGCCTTTTTGCCCGAAAATAAGAAGAATGCATACCTTTTTGCCACAAAAAAGGGAAATTTCTTCATTTTTGCTCCAAAATAAGGGGAATTTCTGCATTTTTGCCTCTAAATAAGTGGAATTTCTGTCTTTTTCCCTGAAAACAAAGGGAATTTCTGTCTTTTTTGCCCCAAAGTAAGAAAAACTTCTGACTTATTACCCTGAAATAAGTGAAATTTCTGCAATTTTTCCCCAAAATAAGGAAAATTTCTGCCTTTTTGCAACCAAATAAGGGGAATTTTAGCCTTTTTACCTCAAAATAAGGAAATTTTCTGCAATTTTGCCCCAAAATATGAGAAATTTCTGCTTTTTTGCTTCAAAATAATAATAATTTCTGCAATTTTGTACCAAAATAAAAGAAATTTTTGCCTTTTTGCCCCAAAATAAGAAAATTTCTGCTTTTTTTTTGAAATAAGTGAAATTTCTGTAATTTTGCCCCAAAGTAAGTGAAATTTCTGAGTTTTGCTTTAAAATAAGGAGAATTTCTGTCTTTTTGCCCCAACATATAGGGAATTTCTGACTTTTTGCCCCACAATTAGAGGGAATTTCTGCAATTTTGCTCTAAAATAGGGGGAATTTCTGCCTTTTTGCCTGAAAATAAGAAGAATGCATACCTTTTTGCCATAAAAAAGGGAAATTTCTTCATTTTTGCTCCAAAATAAGGGGAATTTCTGCATTTTTGCCTCTAAATAAGTGGAATTTCTGTCTTTTTCCCTGAAAACAAAGGGAATTTCTGTCTTTTTTGCCCCAAAGTAAGAAAAATTTCTGACTTAGTACCCTGAAATAAGTGAAATTTCTGCAATTTTGCCCCAAAATATGGGAAATTTCTGCCTTTTTGCCCCCAAATAAGGAGAATTTCAGCCTTTTTACCTCAAAATAAAGGGAATTTCTGCATTTTTGCCTCAAAATATGGGAAATTTCTGCCTTTTTGCCCCAAAATAAGAAAATTTCTGCTTTTTTTCCCTGAAATAAGTGAAATTTCTGCAATTTTGCCCCAAAATAAGTGAAATTTCTGCAATTTTGGCCAAAAATAAGGGAAATTTCTGAAATTTTGTTCCAAAATAAGTGGAATTTCTGCGTTTTGCCCCAAAATAAGGAGAATTTCTGTCTTTTTGCCCTACAATTAAGGGAATTTCTGCAATTTTACTCCAAAATACGGGAAATTTCTGCCTTTTTGCCTGAAAATAAGAAGAATGCATACCTTTTTGCTATAAAAAGTGAAATTTCTGCAATTTTGCCCCAAAATAAGTGAAATTTCTGCAATTTTGGCCAAAAATAAGGGAAATTTCTGAAATTTTGTTCCAAAATAATTGGAATTTCTGAGTTTTGCCCCAAAATAAGGAGAATTTCTGTCTTTTTGCCCCAACATATAGGGAATTTCTGCAATTTTACTCCAAAATACGGGAAATTTTTGCCTTTTTGCCTGAAAATAAGAAGAATGCATACCTTTTGGCTATAAAAAGGGAAATTTCTGCAATTTTGCTCCAAAATAAGGGGAATTTCTGCTTTTTGCCTCTAAATAAATGGAATTTCTGTCTTTTTCCACCCATACAAATGGAATTTCTGTATTTTTTGCCCCAAAATAAGGAAAATTTTTGAATTATTACCCTGAAATAAGTGAAATTTCTGCAATTTTGCCCCAGTATAAGAGAAATTTCTGCATTTTTGCCCCCAAATAAGGGGAATTTCAGCCTTTTTACCTCAAAATAAGAGGAATTTCTGCATTTTTGCCTCAAAATATTAGGAATTTCTGAATTTTGCCCCTAAAACCGGAAAATTTCGGCCTTTTTTCCCTGAAAAAAGTGAAATTTCTGCAATTTTGCCCCAAAATAATTGAAATTTCTGCAATTTAGCCCCAAAATAAGGGGAATTTTGGGAATTTTGCCCCAAAATAAATGGAATTTCTGAATTTTGCCCCCAAATGAGGAGAATTTCTGTCGTTTTGCCCTAACATATAGGGAATTTCTGCCTTTTTGCCCCACAATTAGGGGAATTTCTGCAATTTTGCTCCAAAATATGGGGAATTTCTGCTTTTTTGCCTCTAAATAAGTGGAATTTCTGTCTTTTTCCCCCAAAACAAAGGGAATTTCTGCCTTTTTGCCCGAAAATAAGAAGAATGCATACCTTTTTGCCATAAAAAAGGGAAATTTCTTCATTTTTGCTCCAAAATAAGGGGAATTTCTGCATTTTTGCCTCTAAATAAGTGGAATTTCTGTCTTTTTCCCTGAAAACAAAGGGAATTTCTGTCTTTTTTGCCCCAAAGTAAGAAAAACTTCTGACTTATTACCCTGAAATAAGTGAAATTTCTGCAATTTTTCCCCAAAATAAGGAAAATTTCTGCCTTTTTGCAACCAAATAAGGGGAATTTTAGCCTTTTTACCTCAAAATAAGGAAATTTTCTGCAATTTTGCCCCAAAATATGAGAAATTTCTGCTTTTTTGCTTCAAAATAAGAATAATTTCTGCAATTTTGTACCAAAATAAAAGAAATTTTTGCCTTTTTGCCCCAAAATAAGAAAATTTCTGCTTTTTTTTTGAAATAACTGAAATTTCTGTAATTTTGCCCCAAAATAAGTGAAATTTCTGAGTTTTGCTTTAAAATAAGGAGAATTTCTGTCTTTTTGCCCCAACATATAGGGAATTTCTGACTTTTTGCCCCACAATTAGGGGAATTTCTGCAATTTTGCTCTAAAATAGGGGGAATTTCTGCCTTTTTGCCCGAAAATAAGAAGAATGCATACCTTTTTGCCATAAAAAAGGGAAATTTCTTCATTTTTGCTCCAAAATAAGGGGAATTTCTGCATTTTTGCCTCTAAATAAGTGGAATTTCTGTCTTTTTCCCTGAAAACAAAGGGAATTTCTGTCTTTTTTGCCCCAAAGTAAGAAAAATTTCTGACTTAGTACCCTGAAATAAGTGAAATTTCTGCAATTTTGCCCCAAAATATGGGAAATTTCTGCCTTTTTGCCCCCAAATAAGGGGAATTTCAGCCTTTTTACCTCAAAATAAGGGGAATTTCTGCATTTTTGCCTCAAAATATGGGAAATTTCTGCCTTTTTGCCCCAAAATAAGAAAATTTCTGTTTTTTTTCTCTGAAATAAGTGAAATTTCTGCAATTTTGCCCCAAAATAAGTGAAATTTCTGCAATTTTGGCCAAAAATAAGGGAAATTTCTGAAATTTTGTTCCAAAATAAGTGGAATTTCTGCGTTTTGCCCCAAAATAAGGAGAATTTCTGTCTTTTTGCCCCAACATATAGGGAATTTCTGCCTTTTTGCCCTAAAATTAGAGGAATTTTTGCAATTTTGCTCGAAAATACGGGGAATTTCTGCCTTTTTGCCCGAAAATAAGAAGAATGCATACCTTTTTGCCATAAAAAAGGGAAATTTCTACATTTTTACTCCAAAATAAAAGTTATTTCTGCTTTTTTGCCTCTAAAAAAGTGGAATTTCTGTCTTTTCCCCCCAAAACAAAGGGAATTTCTGTTTTTTTTGCCCCAAAATAACGAAAATTTCTGACTTATTACTCTGAAATAAGTGAAATTTCTGCAATTTTGCCCCAAAATAAGAGAAATTCTTCTTTTTTTGCCCCCAAATAAGGGGAATTTCAGCCTTTTTACCTCAAAATAAGAAAAATTTCTGCATTTTTGCCCCAAAATATGAGAAATTTATGCCTTTTTGCCCCAAAATTAGGGGAGTTTCTGCAATTTTGCTTCAAAATACAGGGAATTTCTGCCTCTTTTTCCGAAAATAAGGGGAACTTCTGCCGATTTGCCCCAAATAATAGGAATTTCTGCATTTTTGCCCCAATATTAGGGGAATTTCTGCAATTTTGCTCCAAAATACGGGAAATTTCTGCTTTTTTGCCAAAAATTAAGGGGATTTTCTGCCTTTTTGCCCCCAAACAAGGGACATTTCTGCAATTTTATCCCAAAATAAGGGGAATTTCTGCCTTTTTGCCCCCAAATAAGGGGAATTTCTACCTTTTTGCCCTGAAATATGTGAAATGTCTGCAATTTTACCACAAAATAAGGTGAATTTCTGCCTTTTGCCCCAAAATAATGGGAATTTCTGCATTTTGCCCTAAAATAAGAAAAGTTTTTGCTTTTTTTCTCTGAAATAAGTGAAATTTTTGCAATTTTGCCCCAAAATAAGGGAAATTTCTGGAATTTTGCCCCAAAATAAGTGGAATTTCTGAGTTTTGCCCCAAAATAAGGAGAATTTCTTTCTTTTTGCCCCAACATATAGGGAATTTCTGCCTTTTTGCCCCACAATTAGGGGAATATCTGCAAGTTTGCTCCAAAATACGGGGAATTTCTGCCTTTTTGCCCGAAAATAAAGGAAATGTATACCTTTTGCCACAAAAAAAAGAAATTTCTTCATTTTTACTCCAAAATAAAAGGAATTTCTGCTTTTTTGCCTCTAAAAAAGTGGAATTACTGTCTTTTTCTCCCAGAACATAGGGAATTTCTGTCTTTTTTGCCCCAAAATAAGGAAAATTTCTGACTTATTACCCTGAAAAAAGTGAAATTTCTGCAATTTTGCCCCAAAATAAGTGAAATTTCTGCAATTTTGCCCCAAAATAAGGGAAATTTCTGGAATTTTGTCCCAAAATAAGTGGAATTTCTGAGTTTTTCACCAAAATAAGGAGAATTTCTGTATTTTGCCCCAACATATAGGGAATTTCTGCCTTTTTGCCCCACAATTAGGGGAATTTCTGCAATTTTGCTCTAAAATAGGGGGAATTTCTGCCTTTTTGCCCGAAAATAAGAAGAATGCATAACTTTTTGCCATAAAAAAGGGAAATTTCTTCATTTTTGCTCCAAAATAAGGGGAATTTCTGCATTTTTGCCTCTAAATAAGTGGAATTTCTGTCTTTTTCCCTGAAAACAAAGGGAATTTCTGTCTTTTTTGCCCCAAAGTAAGAAAAATTTCTGACTTAGTACCCTGAAATAAGTGAAATTTCTGCAATATTGCCCCAAAATATGGGAAATTTCTGCCTTTTTGCCCCCAAATAAGGGGAATTTCAGCCTTTTTACCTCAAAATAAGGGGAATTTCTGCATTTTTGCCTCAAAATATGGGAAATTTCTGCCTTTTTGCCCCAAAACAAGAAAATTTCTGCTTTTTTTCCCTGAAATAAGTGAAATTTCTGCAATTTTGCCCCAAAATAAGTGAAATTTCTGCAATTTTGGCCAAAAATAAGGGAAATTTCTAAAATTTTGTTCCAAAATAAGTGGAATTTCTGAGTTTTGCCCCAAAATAAGGAGAATTTCTGTCTTTTTGCCCCAACATATAGGGAATTTCTGCAATTTTACTCCAAAATACGGGGAATTTCTGCCTTTTTGCCTGAAAATAAGAAGAATGCATACCTTTTGGCTATAAAAAGGGAAATTTCTGCAATTTTGCTCCAAAATAAGGGGAATTTCTGCTTTTTTGCCTCTAAATAAATGGAATTTCTGTCTTTTTCCACCCATACAAATGGAATTTCTGTATTTTTTTCCCCAAAATAAGGAAAATTTCTGAATTATTACCCTGAAATAAGTGAAATTTCTGCAATTTTGCCCCAGTATAAGAGAAATTTCTGCATTTTTGCCCCCAAATAAGGGGAATTTCAGCCTTTTTACCTCAAAATAAGAGGAATTTCTGCATTTTTGCCTCAAAATATTAGGAATTTCTGACTTTTTGCCCCTAAAAACGGAAAATTTCTGCCTTTTTTCCCTGAAAAAAGTGAAATTTCTGCAATTTTGCCCCAAAATAATTGAAATTTCTGCAATTTTGCCCCAAAATAAGGGGAATTTTGGGAATTTTGCCCCAAAATAAATGGAATTTCTGAATTTTGCCCCTAAATGAGGAGAATTTCTGTCGTTTTGCCCTAACATATAGGGAATTTCTGCCTTTTTGCCCCACAATTAGGGGAATTTCTGCAATTTTGCTCCAAAATATGGGGAATTTCTGCTTTTTTGCCTCTAAATAAGTGGAATTTCTGTCTTTTTCCCCCAAAACAAAGGGAATTTCTGCCTTTTTGCCCGAAAATAAGAAGAATGCATACCTTTTTGCCACAAAAAAGGGAAATTTCTTCATTTTTGCTCCAAAATAAGGGGAATTTCTGCATTTTTGCCTCTAAATAAGTGGAATTTCTGTCTTTTTCCCTGAAAACAAAGGGAATTTCTGTCTTTTTTGCCCCAAAGTAAGAAAAACTTCTGACTTATTACCCTGAAATAAGTGAAATTTCTGCAATTTTTCCCCAAAATAAGGAAAATTTCTGCCTTTTTGCAACCAAATAAGGGGAATTTTAGCCTTTTTACCTCAAAATAAGGAAATTTTCTGCAATTTTGCCCCAAAATATGAGAAATTTCTGCTTTTTTGCTTCAAAATAATAATAATTTCTGCAATTTTGTACCAAAATAAAAGAAATTTTTGCCTTTTTGCCCCAAAATAAGAAAATTTCTGCTTTTTTTTTGAAATAAGTGAAATTTCTGTAATTTTGCCCCAAAGTAAGTGAAATTTCTGAGTTTTGCTTTAAAATAAGGAGAATTTCTGTCTTTTTGCCCCAACATATAGGGAATTTCTGACTTTTTGCCCCACAATTAGAGGGAATTTCTGCAATTTTGCTCTAAAATAGGGGGAATTTCTGCCTTTTTGCCCGAAAATAAGAAGAATGCATACCTTTTTGCCATAAAAAAGGGAAATTTCTTCATTTTTGCTCCAAAATAAGGGGAATTTCTGCATTTTTGCCTCTAAATAAGTGGAATTTCTGTCTTTTTCCCTGAAAACAAAGGGAATTTCTGTCTTTTTTGCCCCAAAGTAAGAAAAATTTCTGACTTAGTACCCTGAAATAAGTGAAATTTCTGCAATTTTGCCCCAAAATATGGGAAATTTCTGCCTTTTTGCCCCCAAATAAGGAGAATTTCAGCCTTTTTACCTCAAAATAAAGGGAATTTCTGCATTTTTGCCTCAAAATATGGGAAATTTCTGCCTTTTTGCCCCAAAATAAGAAAATTTCTGCTTTTTTTCCCTGAAATAAGTGAAATTTCTGCAATTTTGCCCCAAAATAAGTGAAATTTCTGCAATTTTGGCCAAAAATAAGGGAAATTTCTGAAATTTTGTTCCAAAATAAGTGGAATTTCTGCGTTTTGCCCCAAAATAAGGAGAATTTCTGTCTTTTTGCCCTACAATTAAGGGAATTTCTGCAATTTTACTCCAAAATACGGGAAATTTCTGCCTTTTTGCCTGAAAATAAGAAGAATGCATACCTTTTTGCTATAAAAAGTGAAATTTCTGCAATTTTGCCCCAAAATAAGTGAAATTTCTGCAATTTTGGCCAAAAATAAGGGAAATTTCTGAAATTTTGTTCCAAAATAAGTGGAATTTCTGAGTTTTGCCCCAAAATAAGGAGAATTTCTGTCTTTTTGCCCCAACATATAGGGAATTTCTGCAATTTTACTCCAAAATACGGGAAATTTTTGCCTTTTTGCCTGAAAATAAGAAGAATGCATACCTTTTGGCTATAAAAAGGGAAATTTCTGCAATTTTGCTCCAAAATAAGGGGAATTTCTGCTTTTTTGCCTCTAAATAAATGGAATTTCTGTCTTTTTCCACCCATACAAATGGAATTTTTGTATTTTTTGCCCCAAAATAAGGAAAATTTTTGAATTATTACCCTGAAATAAGTGAAATTTCTGCAATTTTGCCCCAGTATAAGAGAAATTTCTGCATTTTTGCCCCCAAATAAGGGGAATTTCAGCCTTTTTACCTCAAAATAAGAGGAATTTCTGCATTTTTGCCTCAAAATATTAGGAATTTCTGAATTTTGCCCCTAAAACCGGAAAATTTCGGCCTTTTTTCCCTGAAAAAAGTGAAATTTCTGCAATTTTGCCCCAAAATAATTGAAATTTCTGCAATTTAGCCCCAAAATAAGGGGAATTTTGGGAATTTTGCCCCAAAATAAATGGAATTTCTGAATTTTGCCCCCAAATGAGGAGAATTTCTGTCGTTTTGCCCTAACATATAGGGAATTTCTGCCTTTTTGCCCCACAATTAGGGGAATTTCTGCAATTTGGCTCCAAAATATGGGGAATTTCTGCTTTTTTGCCTCTAAATAAGTGGAATTTCTGTCTTTTTCCCCCAAAACAAAGGGAATTTCTGCCTTTTTGCCCGAAAATAAGAAGAATGCATACCTTTTTGCCATAAAAAAGGGAAATTTCTTCATTTTTGCTCCAAAATAAGGGGAATTTCTGCATTTTTGCCTCTAAATAAGTGGAATTTCTGTCTTTTTCCCTGAAAACAAAGGGAATTTCTGTCTTTTTTGCCCCAAAGTAAGAAAAACTTCTGACTTATTACCCTGAAATAAGTGAAATTTCTGCAATTTTTCCCCAAAATAAGGAAAATTTCTGCCTTTTTGCAACCAAATAAGGGGAATTTTAGCCTTTTTACCTCAAAATAAGGAAATTTTCTGCAATTTTGCCCCAAAATATGAGAAATTTCTGCTTTTTTGCTTCAAAATAAGAATAATTTCTGCAATTTTGTACCAAAATAAAAGAAATTTTTGCCTTTTTGCCCCAAAATAAGAAAATTTCTGCTTTTTTTTTGAAATAACTGAAATTTCTGTAATTTTGCCCCAAAATAAGTGAAATTTCTGAGTTTTGCTTTAAAATAAGGAGAATTTCTGTCTTTTTGCCCCAACATATAGGGAATTTCTGACTTTTTGCCCCACAATTAGGGGAATTTCTGCAATTTTGCTCTAAAATAGGGGGAATTTCTGCCTTTTTGCCCGAAAATAAGAAGAATGCATACCTTTTTGCCATAAAAAAGGGAAATTTCTTCATTTTTGCTCCAAAATAAGGGGAATTTCTGCATTTTTGCCTCTAAATAAGTGGAATTTCTGTCTTTTTCCCTGAAAACAAAGGGAATTTCTGTCTTTTTTGCCCCAAAGTAAGAAAAATTTCTGACTTAGTACCCTGAAATAAGTGAAATTTCTGCAATTTTGCCCCAAAATATGGGAAATTTCTGCCTTTTTGCCCCCAAATAAGGGGAATTTCAGCCTTTTTACCTCAAAATAAGGGGAATTTCTGCATTTTTGCCTCAAAATATGGGAAATTTCTGCCTTTTTGCCCCAAAATAAGAAAATTTCTGTTTTTTTTCTCTGAAATAAGTGAAATTTCTGCAATTTTGCCCCAAAATAAGTGAAATTTCTGCAATTTTGGCCAAAAATAAGGGAAATTTCTGAAATTTTGTTCCAAAATAAGTGGAATTTCTGCGTTTTGCCCCAAAATAAGGAGAATTTCTGTCTTTTTGCCCCAACATATAGGGAATTTCTGCCTTTTTGCCCTAAAATTAGAGGAATTTTTGCAATTTTGCTCGAAAATACGGGGAATTTCTGCCTTTTTGCCCGAAAATAAGAAGAATGCATACCTTTTTGCCATAAAAAAGGGAAATTTCTACATTTTTACTCCAAAATAAAAGTTATTTCTGCTTTTTTGCCTCTAAAAAAGTGGAATTTCTGTCTTTTCCCCCCAAAACAAAGGGAATTTCTGTTTTTTTGCCCCAAAATAACGAAAATTTCTGACTTATTACTCTGAAATAAGTGAAATTTCTGCAATTTTGCCCCAAAATAAGAGAAATTCTTCTTTTTTTGCCCCCAAATAAGGGGAATTTCAGCCTTTTTACCTCAAAATAAGAAAAAATTCTGCATTTTTGCCCCAAAATATGAGAAATTTATGCCTTTTTGCCCCAAAATTAGGGGAGTTTCTGCAATTTTGCTTCAAAATACAGGGAATTTCTGCCTCTTTTTCCGAAAATAAGGGGAACTTCTGCCGATTTGCCCCAAATAATAGGAATTTCTTCATTTTTGCCCCAATATTAGGGGAATTTCTGCAATTTTGCTCCAAAATACGGGAAATTTCTGCTTTTTTGCCAAAAATTAAGGGGATTTTCTGCCTTTTTGCCCCCAAACAAGGGACATTTCTGCAATTTTATCCCAAAATAAGGGGAATTTCTGCCTTTTTGCCCCCAAATAAGGGGAATTTCTACCTTTTTGCCCTGAAATATGTGAAATGTCTGCAATTTTACCACAAAATAAGGTGAATTTCTGCCTTTTGCCCCAAAATAATGGGAATTTCTGCATTTTGCCCTAAAATAAGAAAAGTTTTTGCTTTTTTTCTCTGAAATAAGTGAAATTTTTGCAATTTTGCCCCAAAATAAGGGAAATTTCTGGAATTTTGCCCCAAAATAAGTGGAATTTCTGAGTTTTGCCCCAAAATAAGGAGAATTTCTTTCTTTTTGCCCCAACATATAGGGAATTTCTGCCTTTTTGCCCCACAATTAGGGGAATATCTGCAAGTTTGCTCCAAAATACGGGGAATTTCTGCCTTTTTGCCCGAAAATAAAGGAAATGTATACCTTTTGCCACAAAAAAAAGAAATTTCTTCATTTTTACTCCAAAATAAAAGGAATTTCTGCTTTTTTGCCTCTAAAAAAGTGGAATTACTGTCTTTTTCTCCCAGAACATAGGGAATTTCTGTCTTTTTTGCCCCAAAATAAGGAAAATTTCTGACTTATTACCCTGAAAAAAGTGAAATTTCTGCAATTTTGCCCCAAAATAAGTGAAATTTCTGCAATTTTGCCCCAAAATAAGGGAAATTTCTGGAATTTTGTCCCAAAATAAGTGGAATTTCTGAGTTTTTCACCAAAATAAGGAGAATTTCTGTATTTTGCCCCAACATATAGGGAATTTCTGCCTTTTTGCCCCACAATTAGGGGAATTTCTGCAATTTTGCTCTAAAATAGGGGGAATTTCTGCCTTTTTGCCCGAAAATAAGAAGAATGCATAACTTTTTGCCATAAAAAAGGGAAATTTCTTCATTTTTGCTCCAAAATAAGGGGAATTTCTGCATTTTTGCCTCTAAATAAGTGGAATTTCTGTCTTTTTCCCTGAAAACAAAGGGAATTTCTGTCTTTTTTGCCCCAAAGTAAGAAAAATTTCTGACTTAGTACCCTGAAATAAGTGAAATTTCTGCAATATTGCCCCAAAATATGGGAAATTTCTGCCTTTTTGCCCCCAAATAAGGGGAATTTCAGCCTTTTTACCTCAAAATAAGGGGAATTTCTGCATTTTTGCCTCAAAATATGGGAAATTTCTGCCTTTTTGCCCCAAAACAAGAAAATTTCTGCTTTTTTTCCCTGAAATAAGTGAAATTTCTGCAATTTTGCCCCAAAATAAGTGAAATTTCTGCAATTTTGGCCAAAAATAAGGGAAATTTCTAAAATTTTGTTCCAAAATAAGTGGAATTTCTGAGTTTTGCCCCAAAATAAGGAGAATTTCTGTCTTTTTGCCCCAACATATAGGGAATTTCTGCAATTTTACTCCAAAATACGGGGAATTTCTGCCTTTTTGCCTGAAAATAAGAAGAATGCATACCTTTTGGCTATAAAAAGGGAAATTTCTGCAATTTTGCTCCAAAATAAGGGGAATTTCTGCTTTTTTGCCTCTAAATAAATGGAATTTCTGTCTTTTCCACCCATACAAATGGAATTTCTGTATTTTTTTCCCCAAAATAAGGAAAATTTCTGAATTATTACCCTGAAATAAGTGAAATTTCTGCAATTTTGCCCCAGTATAAGAGAAATTTCTGCATTTTTGCCCCCAAATAAGGGGAATTTCAGCCTTTTTACCTCAAAATAAGAGGAATTTCTGCATTTTTGCCTCAAAATATTAGGAATTTCTGACTTTTTGCCCCTAAAAACGGAAAATTTCTGCCTTTTTTCCCTGAAAAAAGTGAAATTTCTGCAATTTTGCCCCAAAATAATTGAAATTTCTGCAATTTTGCCCCAAAATAAGGGGAATTTTGGGAATTTTGCCCCAAAATAAATGGAATTTCTGAATTTTGCCCCTAAATGAGGAGAATTTCTGTCGTTTTGCCCTAACATATAGGGAATTTCTGCCTTTTTGCCCCACAATTAGGGGAATTTCTGTAATTTTGCTCCAAAATATGGGGAATTTCTGCTTTTTTGCCTCTAAATAAGTGGAATTTCTGTCTTTTTCCCCCAAAACAAAGGGAATTTCTGCCTTTTTGCCCGAAAATAAGAAGAATGCATACCTTTTTGCCACAAAAAAGGGAAATTTCTTCATTTTTGCTCCAAAATAAGGGGAATTTCTGCATTTTTGCCTCTAAATAAGTGGAATTTCTGTCTTTTTCCCTGAAAACAAAGGGAATTTCTGTCTTTTTTGCCCCAAAGTAAGAAAAACTTCTGACTTATTACCCTGAAATAAGTGAAATTTCTGCAATTTTTCCCCAAAATAAGGAAAATTTCTGCCTTTTTGCAACCAAATAAGGGGAATTTTAGCCTTTTTACCTCAAAATAAGGAAATTTTCTGCAATTTTGCCCCAAAATATGAGAAATTTCTGCTTTTTTGCTTCAAAATAATAATAATTTCTGCAATTTTGTACCAAAATAAAAGAAATTTTTGCCTTTTTGCACCAAAATAAGAAAATTTCTGCTTTTTTTTTGAAATAAGTGAAATTTCTGTAATTTTGCCCCAAAGTAAGTGAAATTTCTGAGTTTTGCTTTAAAATAAGGAGAATTTCTGTCTTTTTGCCCCAACATATAGGGAATTTCTGACTTTTTGCCCCACAATTAGAGGGAATTTCTGCAATTTTGCTCTAAAATAGGGGGAATTTCTGCCTTTTTGCCCGAAAATAAGAAGAATGCATACCTTTTTGCCATAAAAAAGGGAAATTTCTTCATTTTTGCTCCAAAATAAGGGGAATTTCTGCATTTTTGCCTCTAAATAAGTGGAATTTCTGTCTTTTTCCCTGAAAACAAAGGGAATTTCTGTCTTTTTTGCCCCAAAGTAAGAAAAATTTCTGACTTAGTACCCTGAAATAAGTGAAATTTCTGCAATTTTGCCCCAAAATATGGGAAATTTCTGCCTTTTTGCCCCCAAATAAGGAGAATTTCAGCCTTTTTACCTCAAAATAAAGGGAATTTCTGCATTTTTGCCTCAAAATATGGGAAATTTCTGCCTTTTTGCCCCAAAATAAGAAAATTTCTGCTTTTTTTCCCTGAAATAAGTGAAATTTCTGCAATTTTGCCCCAAAATAAGTGAAATTTCTGCAATTTTGGCCAAAAATAAGGGAAATTTCTGAAATTTTGTTCCAAAATAAGTGGAATTTCTGCGTTTTGCCCCAAAATAAGGAGAATTTCTGTCTTTTTGCCCTACAATTAAGGGAATTTCTGCAATTTTACTCCAAAATACGGGAAATTTCTGCCTTTTTGCCTGAAAATAAGAAGAATGCATACCTTTTTGCTATAAAAAGTGAAATTTCTGCAATTTTGCCCCAAAATAAGTGAAATTTCTGCAATTTTGGCCAAAAATAAGGGAAATTTCTGAAATTTTGTTCCAAAATAAGTGGAATTTCTGAGTTTTGCCCCAAAATAAGGAGAATTTCTGTCTTTTTGCCCCAACATATAGGGAATTTCTGCAATTTTACTCCAAAATACGGGAAATTTCTGCCTTTTTGCCTGAAAATAAGAAGAATGCATACCTTTTGGCTATAAAAAGGGAAATTTCTGCAATTTTGCTCCAAAATAAGGGGAATTTCTGCTTTTTTGCCTCTAAATAAATGGAATTTCTGTCTTTTTCCACCCATACAAATGGAATTTCTGTATTTTTTGCCCCAAAATAAGGAAAATTTTTGAATTATTACCCTGAAATAAGTGAAATTTCTGCAATTTTGCCCCAGTATAAGAGAAATTTCTGCATTTTTGCCCCCAAATAAGGGGAATTTCAGCCTTTTTACCTCAAAATAAGAGGAATTTCTGCATTTTTGCCTCAAAATATTAGGAATTTCTGAATTTTGCCCCTAAAACCGGAAAATTTCGGCCTTTTTTCCCTGAAAAAAGTGAAATTTCTGCAATTTTGCCCCAAAATAATTGAAATTTCTGCAATTTTGCCCCAAAATAAGGGGAATTTTGGGAATTTTGCCCCAAAATAAATGGAATTTCTGAATTTTGCCCCCAAATGAGGAGAATTTCTGTCGTTTTGCCCTAACATATAGGGAATTTCTGCCTTTTTGCCCCACAATTAGGGGAATTTCTGCAATTTTGCTCCAAAATATGGGGAATTTCTGCTTTTTTGCCTCTAAATAAGTGGAATTTCTGTCTTTTTCCCCCAAAACAAAGGGAATTTCTGCCTTTTTGCCCGAAAATAAGAAGAATGCATACCTTTTTGCCATAAAAAAGGGAAATTTCTTCATTTTTGCTCCAAAATAAGGGGAATTTCTGCATTTTTGCCTCTAAATAAGTGGAATTTCTGTCTTTTTCCCTGAAAACAAAGGGAATTTCTGTCTTTTTTGCCCCAAAGTAAGAAAAACTTCTGACTTATTACCCTGAAATAAGTGAAATTTCTGCAATTTTTCCCCAAAATAAGGAAAATTTCTGCCTTTTTGCAACCAAATAAGGGGAATTTTAGCCTTTTTACCTCAAAATACGGAAATTTTCTGCAATTTTGCCCCAAAATATGAGAAATTTCTGCTTTTTTGCTTCAAAATAAGAATAATTTCTGCAATTTTGTACCAAAATAAAAGAAATTTTTGCCTTTTTGCCCCAAAATAAGAAAATTTCTGCTTTTTTTTTGAAATAAGTGAAATTTCTGTAATTTTGCCCCAAAATAAGTGAAATTTCTGAGTTTTGCTTTAAAATAAGGAGAATTTCTGTCTTTTTGCCCCAACATATAGGGAATTTCTGACTTTTTGCCCCACAATTAGGGGAATTTCTGCAATTTTGCTCTAAAATAGGGGGAATTTCTGCCTTTTTGCCCGAAAATAAGAAGAATGCATACCTTTTTGCCATAAAAAAGGGAAATTTCTTCATTTTTGCTCCAAAATAAGGGGAATTTCTGCATTTTTGCCTCTAAATAAGTGGAATTTCTGTCTTTTTCCCTGAAAACAAAGGGAATTTCTGTCTTTTTTGCCCCAAAGTAAAAAAAATTTCTGACTTAGTACCCTGAAATAAGTGAAATTTCTGCAATTTTGCCCCAAAATATGGGAAATTTCTGCCTTTTTGCCCCCAAATAAGGGGAATTTCAGCCTTTTTACCTCAAAATAAGGGGAATTTCTGCATTTTTGCCTCAAAATATGGGAAATTTCTGCCTTTTTGCCCCAAAATAAGAAAATTTCTGTTTTTTTTCTCTGAAATAAGTGAAATTTCTGCAATTTTGCCCCAAAATAAGTGAAATTTCTGCAATTTTGGCCAAAAATAAGGGAAATTTCTGAAATTTTGTTCCAAAATAAGTGGAATTTCTGCGTTTTGCCCCAAAATAAGGAGAATTTCTGTCTTTTTGCCCCAACATATAGGGAATTTCTGCCTTTTTGCCCTAAAATTAGAGGAATTTTTGCAATTTTGCTCGAAAATACGGGGAATTTCTGCCTTTTTGCCCGAAAATAAGAAGAATGCATACCTTTTTGCCATAAAAAAGGGAAATTTCTACATTTTTACTCCAAAATAAAAGTTATTTCTGCTTTTTTGCCTCTAAAAAAGTGGAATTTCTGTCTTTTCCCCCCAAAACAAAGGGAATTTCTGTTTTTTTGCCCCAAAATAACGAAAATTTCTGACTTATTACTCTGAAATAAGTGAAATTTCTGCAATTTTGCCCCAAAATAAGAGAAATTCTTCTTTTTTTGCCCCCAAATAAGGGGAATTTCAGCCTTTTTACCTCAAAATAAGAAAAATTTCTGCATTTTTGCCCCAAAATATGAGAAATTTATGCCTTTTTGCCCCAAAATTAGGGGAGTTTCTGCAATTTTGCTTCAAAATACAGGGAATTTCTGCCTCTTTTTCCGAAAATAAGGGGAACTTCTGCCGATTTGCCCCAAATAATAGGAATTTCTGCATTTTTGCCCCAATATTAGGGGAATTTCTGCAATTTTGCTCCAAAATACGGGAAATTTCTGCTTTTTTGCCAAAAATTAAGGGGATTTTCTGCCTTTTTGCCCCCAAACAAGGGACATTTCTGCAATTTTATCCCAAAATAAGGGGAATTTCTGCCTTTTTGCCCCCAAATAAGGGGAATTTCTACCTTTTTGCCCTGAAATATGTGAAATGTCTGCAATTTTACCACAAAATAAGGTGAATTTCTGCCTTTTGCCCCAAAATAATGGGAATTTCTGCATTTTGCCCTAAAATAAGAAAAGTTTTTGCTTTTTTTCTCTGAAATAAGTGAAATTTTTGCAATTTTGCCCCAAAATAAGGGAAATTTCTGGAATTTTGCCCCAAAATAAGTGGAATTTCTGAGTTTTGCCCCAAAATAAGGAGAATTTCTGTCTTTTTGCCCCAACATATAGGGAATTTCTGCCTTTTTGCCCCACAATTAGGGGAATATCTGCAAGTTTGCTCCAAAATACGGGGAATTTCTGCCTTTTTGCCCGAAAATAAAGGAAATGTATACCTTTTGCCACAAAAAAAAGAAATTTCTTCATTTTTACTCCAAAATAAAAGGAATTTCTGCTTTTTTGCCTCTAAAAAAGTGGAATTACTGTCTTTTTCTCCCAGAACATAGGGAATTTCTGTCTTTTTTGCCCCAAAATAAGGAAAATTTCTGACTTATTACCCTGAAAAAAGTGAAATTTCTGCAATTTTGCCCCAAAATAAGTGAAATTTCTGCAATTTTGCCCCAAAATAAGGGAAATTTCTGGAATTTTGTCCCAAAATAAGTGGAATTTCTGAGTTTTTCACCAAAATAAGGAGAATTTCTGTATTTTGCCCCAACATATAGGGAATTTCTGCCTTTTTGCCCCACAATTAGGGGAATTTCTGCAATTTTGCTCTAAAATAGGGGGAATTTCTGCCTTTTTGCCCGAAAATAAGAAGAATGCATAACTTTTTGCCATAAAAAAGGGAAATTTCTTCATTTTTGCTCCAAAATAAGGGGAATTTCTGCATTTTTGCCTCTAAATAAGTGGAATTTCTGTCTTTTTCCCTGAAAACAAAGGGAATTTCTGTCTTTTTTGCCCCAAAGTAAGAAAAATTTCTGACTTAGTACCCTGAAATAAGTGAAATTTCTGCAATATTGCCCCAAAATATGGGAAATTTCTGCCTTTTTGCCCCCAAATAAGGGGAATTTCAGCCTTTTTACCTCAAAATAAGGGGAATTTCTGCATTTTTGCCTCAAAATATGGGAAATTTCTGCCTTTTTGCCCCAAAATAAGAAAATTTCTGCTTTTTTTCCCTGAAATAAGTGAAATTTCTGCAATTTTGCCCAAAAATAACTGAAATTTCTGCAATTTTGGCCAAAAATAAGGGAAATTTCTGAAATTTTGTTCCAAAATAAGTGGAATTTCTGAGTTTTGCCCCAAAATAAGGAGAATTTCTGTCTTTTTGCCCCAACATATAGGGAATTTCTGCAATTTTACTCCAAAATACGGGGAATTTCTGCCTTTTTGCCTGAAAATAAGAAGAATGCATACCTTTTGGCTATAAAAAGGGAAATTTCTGCAATTTTGCTCCAAAATAAGGGGAATTTCTGCTTTTTTGCCTCTAAATAAATGGAATTTCTGTCTTTTTCCACCCATACAAATTGAATTTCTGTATTTTTTTCCCCAAAATAAGGAAAATTTCTGAATTATTACCCTGAAATAAGTGAAATTTCTGCAATTTTGCCCCAGTATAAGAGAAATTTCTGCATTTTTGCCCCCAAATAAGGGGAATTTCAGCCTTTTTACCTCAAAATAAGAGGAATTTCTGCATTTTTGCCTCAAAATATTAGGAATTTCTGACTTTTTGCCCCTAAAAACGGAAAATTTCTGCCTTTTTTCCCTGAAAAAAGTGAAATTTCTGCAATTTTGCCCCAAAATAATTGAAATTTCTGCAATTTTGCCCCAAAATAAGGGGAATTTTGGGAATTTTGCCCCAAAATAAATGGAATTTCTGAATTTTGCCCCTAAATGAGGAGAATTTCTGTCGTTTTGCCCTAACATATAGGGAATTTCTGCCTTTTTGCCCCACAATTAGGGGAATTTCTGCAATTTTGCTCCAAAATATGGGGAATTTCTGCTTTTTTGCCTCTAAATAAGTGGAATTTCTGTCTTTTTCCCCCAAAACAAAGGGAATTTCTGCCTTTTTGCCCGAAAATAAGAAGAATGCATACCTTTTTGCCACAAAAAAGGGAAATTTCTTCATTTTTGCTCCAAAATAAGGGGAATTTCTGCATTTTTGCCTCTAAATAAGTGGAATTTCTGTCTTTTTCCCTGAAAACAAAGGGAATTTCTGTCTTTTTTGCCCCAAAGTAAGAAAAACTTCTGACTTATTACCCTGAAATAAGTGAAATTTCTGCAATTTTTCCCCAAAATAAGGAAAATTTCTGCCTTTTTGCAACCAAATAAGGGGAATTTTAGCCTTTTTACCTCAAAATAAGGAAATTTTCTGCAATTTTGCCCCAAAATATGAGAAATTTCTGCTTTTTTGCTTCAAAATAAGAATAATTTCTGCAATTTTGTACCAAAATAAAAGAAATTTTTGCCTTTTTGCCCCAAAATAAGAAAATTTCTGCTTTTTTTTTGAAATAAGTGAAATTTCTGTAATTTTGCCCCAAAATAAGTGAAATTTCTGAGTTTTGCTTTAAAATAAGGAGAATTTCTGTCTTTTTGCCCCAACATATAGGGAATTTCTGACTTTTTGCCCCACAATTAGAGGGAATTTCTGCAATTTTGCTCTAAAATAGGGGGAATTTCTGCCTTTTTGCCCGAAAATAAGAAGAATGCATACCTTTTTGCCATAAAAAAGGGAAATTTCTTCATTTTTGCTCCAAAATAAGGGGAATTTCTGCATTTTTGCCTCTAAATAAGTGGAATTTCTGTCTTTTTCCCTGAAAACAAAGGGAATTTCTGTCTTTTTTGCCCCAAAGTAAGAAAAATTTCTGACTTAGTACCCTGAAATAAGTGAAATTTCTGCAATTTTGCCCCAAAATATGGGAAATTTCTGCCTTTTTGCCCCCAAATAAGGAGAATTTCAGCCTTTTTACCTCAAAATAAAGGGAATTTCTGCATTTTTGCCTCAAAATATGGGAAATTTCTGCCTTTTTGCCCCAAAATAAGAAAATTTCTGCTTTTTTTCCCTGAAATAAGTGAAATTTCTGCAATTTTGCCCCAAAATAAGTGAAATTTCTGCAATTTTGGCCAAAAATAAGGGAAATTTCTGAAATTTTGTTCCAAAATAAGTGGAATTTCTGCGTTTTGCCCCAAAATAAAGAGAATTTCTGTCTTTTTGCCCTACAATTAAGGGAATTTCTGCAATTTTACTCCTAATACGGGAAATTTCTGCCTTTTTGCCTGAAAATAAGAAGAATGCATACCTTTTTGCTATAAAAAGTGAAATTTCTGCAATTTTGCC